>NC_069499.1:346253647-346553647 GCF_027579735.1 Bombina bombina
TTTTCGGGGCAGACTAAGGCTGTCCAGACCGCTGGTTATGCGGGGCTGAGGTCGGTTTGTCTGGACAACCCGTCGGCGTTGCCATTCTGTTTCCCAGGTCTGTAAGTAATGGTGAAATTGAAGGTTTGCAACGATAAGCTCCAACGTAATAGCCTGCCGTTATCTCCAGAGACCCGGTTCAGCCACACCAACGGGTTATGGTCGGTGACCAGAGTGAACTCCTGACCATATAAATAGGGAGTCAATTTCTTTAATGCCCACACCAAAGCCAAACACTCCTTTTCGACCGCTGCATAGCTGACTTCGCGGGGCAGGAGCTTCCGGCTGATGTAGGCAACTGGATGCTCCCCTCCATCTTCGCCTACTTGGCTGAGGACGGCTCCCAGCCCGAACATGGAAGCATCTGTATGGACGATAAAACGTTTGTTAAGGGCTGGGGCCGCCAAGACAGGAGCGTTAATTAGAGCATTTTTGAGAGCCTGGAAAGCCGTTTCACAGTGGGGAGACCACAGGACCTGTCGAGGTAAGTTCTTCTTGGTCAAGTCAGTCAGGGGTTTGGCAAGTGTGCTGTAGTCTGGTACGAACCGTCTATAGTACCCTGCCGTGCCCAGGAAGGCTAGGACCTGAGTCTTAGTGATGGGGGTGGGCCAATTGGCGACAGCTTCTATTTTGGCCGGCTCTGGTCGCTGCTTTCCACACCCCACCCGGTGACCCAGGTACTGTACCTCGGCCATCCCAAAGTGGCATTTTTCTGGCTTCAGAGTCAGGCCAGCAGCCCGGATCTGATCCAGAACCATTCCCACATGAGCTAAGTGGTCCTCCCAGGACTCACTGTGGATCGCTATGTCGTCCAGGTAGGCGCAAGCAAAACTCTGGAAGCCATCCAGGAGCCTATCCACCAAGCGCTGGAATGTAGCTGGGGCATTCTTCATCCCAAACGGCATTACCCTAAACTGATATAAGCCGAATGGGGTGACGAATGCCGACTTGGGGATAGCCTCCGGGGCCAGGGGAATCTGCCAGTAACCTTTGCAGAGGTCAATAGTGGTCAGGTAATTTCCCCTGGCTATACGATCGAGTAGCTCGTCTACCCTGGGCATAGGGTAAGCGTCCGTCACGGTATTTTCATTGAGCCTCCGATAGTCTACGCAGAACCGGGTGGTCCCATCTTTCTTGGGCACCAAGACAACTGGGGAGGCCCAGGGACTATCGGAGGGCTCAATTACCCTGAGCTGGAGCATCTCATCGATCTCCTTCTTCATTCCTGTCCTAACTGCTTCGGGGATTCGGTACGGAGCCTGGCGCAAGGGAGCTTGTCCCGGAGTATCTACCTGGTGGGTGGTTAAAGTAGTGTACCCTGGCTTCGGGGAGAAGGTGAGGTGTTTGGACTGGAGGAGTTGGTTGAGCTGCTCCCTTTCAGTGGGGCTAAGTCGGTCCCCTATCTGAACCTGCGCCACTATACCTGTGGGGAGGCTCTTTTCTAATAGGTCTGGAATGGGTAAACTGTCGGGGTCTTCCTGAGGGGAACAACATACGGCCGTCACGTTCTCTGGTCGCTCAAAATATTCCTTGAGCATGTTTACATGGAATGTCTTTCTAAGATTGTTGTCGTGGCAGCTAGCTATCACATAAGTGGTGTCTCCCCTTTTCTCTACGATCTGGTAGGGACCCTGCCAGGACGCCTGCAATTTGTCTGTCTTCACCGGCTTAAGTACTAACACCTTTTGTCCTATGGTGAAGATTCTCTTTCGGGCCCCCCGATCGTACCATACTTTCTGTCTTCTCTGGGCCAACTGGAGATTAGCCCGCACGGATTTGGCTAATTGCTCCATTCGGTCCCTGAGTTCCAGCACGTATGGCACAATTGGGACACCGTCAGCCTCCATCTCTCCCTCCCAGTGCTCCCGGATCAGGTTTAGGGGTCCCCGTACCTTTCTTCCGTAGAGCAACTCGAAGGGAGAGAACCCTGTCGTTTCCTGGGGCACCTCCCGATAAGCAAATAGGAGGTGCGGCAGGAAGCGTTCCCAGTCTCGGTATTCCTGAGTGAACGTCTTGAGCATTTGCTTGAGGGTCCCATTGAACCTCTCACACAGCCCGTTCGTCTGGGGGTGGTATGGGGAGCTTAGGAGGGACTTAATTTTGCAAACCTGCCAGAGTTGTTGGGTCAATTCAGCCGTAAATTGGGTGCCTCGGTCGGATAGGATTTCTTTTGGAAATCCTACCCGGGAGAACACCTGTACTAGTGCATTCGCTACCGTATCCGCTTGTATGTTGGATAGGGCGACAGCCTCTGGGTACCTGGTAGCGTAGTCCACTACGGTAAGAATGTATCGCTTACCGGAGGGACTAGGGGTAGCCAGTGGTCCCACTAGGTCAATAGCAACCCGGCTGAAGGGTTCCTCTACAATGGGCATATTTACTAGCTGGGCTTTAGGGTGATCGCCTCGCCTTCCTACTCGTTGACACACATCGCAGGTGTTACAGTAAGTTCTAACGTCAGCGTGCACCCCTGGCCAAAAGAACGTGTGAGTAATGCGGTGTAGGGTACGGGTAACGGCTAGGTGGCCTGCTAAGGGGATGTCGTGGCCTATTTTGAGGATTTCTTGACGGTATTTGTGGGGCACTACCAGCTGTCGCCTACGCTGTCCCCTTTTCTCTGTCCAGCGGTATAGTTTCCCTTTTTCCCATAAGAATGTTTCGTTATCTGCCCCGCCCCCTCCGGTCTCTGCTCGTTCCCGGTACTTTTGTAAGGTCGGGTCAGTCTTAGACTCTGCCTCGAAGGCATCTGGGGTGTCCCAGGGTATGGGGCCTAACCTGTCAGGCAAGGTCGGGGTAGGTCTTACCTGTGTCTCCCGCACTGGTGAGAGCTCTCGCTCCGTCCAGGCTTGGGCCCGTGTAGTCACTGGGTCCGCCTCGTTGTTGCATACTGGAGCATAGGCAGAAGTCATGGGGCCCAAATCGTTGCCCAGTAGTACTTCGGCAGGTAAATTATCCATTAGGCCCACGTTCACAGCCCCCTTTCCCGCTCCCCAATCAAGATGCACTTTAGCTGTTGGAATTTTGTACACATCCCCCCCGCCACTCTAACGGCCACAGTCTGTCCGGATCGCTTGTGCTCTGGCACCAAATGACTCTGTACCAGCGTGATAGTAGCCCCTGTGTCTCGCAATCCCTCGGTAGATCGCCCCTCGAGCCATACCCTCTGCCGATGGTGCTGGCGGTTATCTGAGGCAGCATATACAGGGTCTGCCTCGTGAAGCGGCCCCACATATCCCTCCATAGGGGCCTCTTGGTTAACACAGAGGGCCCGGGCCGGACGATAGGACCCAGAGGGGTAATTGTAATTCCTGGGTGTCTGGTGCGTATTAAGGGGGCAGCTAGCCATGAAATGCCCTGGTTGCTTGCATCGGTGGCAAGTCGGTCTGGGACGCTCAGAGCTGTTATTGGGTGGTCCTGAGTGTCGGACGGGCCCTGTGGGCACCGGGGCTCGGAATTCAGCACGAGGGGGTGCACGGTAAACCTCTCTGGGTTCGACCCGTGCTGGAGCTCGGTAGTTCATGGGTTCGTGAAGACGGGAGTCATAATGTTCATCGGCCAATTTGGCTGCTTCTTCTAAGGTAGAAGGCCGCCTGTCTCGCAGCCATTCCTTCCCTTGCTGTTCCATGCCATTATAAAAATGTTCTAAGAGAAACAATTGTAAAATTTCCTCCCCAGTCACCGCTTTACTTCCGCTCAGCCAGTGATTTGCCGCTCTCCGCATTCGGTGCGCCCATTCCATATGGGTATCGTTAGGCTTCTTTTCCGTGCCCCGAAACTGTCGGCGATACGTGTCCGGAGTTACAGCGTACCGTCGCAACAGTGTCTCCTTAACTAGCTCATACTGTGTCACTTCCTCAGCACCCAGAGTACGAAAGGCTTCCAGGGCTCGCCCGGATAGTTTCCCAGACAATATCGTGGGCCACTCTCTGTTGGGAATCTGGTGCAGGGCACATTGCCTTTCGAAGTCCGCCAAATATTCATCAATCCCTGTCTCGCTCTCTAGGAAGGGTCGAAATGCCGCATAGGGTATCTTGGGCCTCCCAGCATTTTCGACAGGGATGATTACCTGCGGGGCTTCAGCATTGCGGTGTGCGTTCGCTAGGTTGAGTTCGTGGGCTCGAGTCTCTCGTATATCCTCGTCCGCCTCCGCCATCAACTGCTGTACCAATTCCATGGAGGGGTTCGGCCCGTATAATGAGAGCCTTTCCCGAACAATCCTGGTTTTTTCGTCACTAATCGTGGTCGGTGTTTCCGCCATTGTGAAGCTCTGATCCAGTTCGGTCAATTCTGCGATCAGCTCTCTCCTCGGCCGGTTGCTGGCGTACCCCCCTCTGCTTTCAAGTAAATCCTTTAGGGTTGTACGCTTCAATTTTTCGTAAGCGCTCTCCATCCGTTCTGTACCTCTCCTAGGAAATCCAGGAAAATCCCGCCGCTGCCGCCAAATGTTACGGTTACCCTTAGTCTCGCTGAGAGATGGACCGCTTAGTAGCCTGGATCCCTATTGCTAAAGAGGGGAGAAGCTGCTTTCCATAGTATTCTATATGAGTCTCGCAAATATAGAATAATCTCCCTTAGCTGCAGTACAGCTAGGATACCCTTCTGCCCACAAAAACGAGTCAACGCTGCAATTGAGGGTCAAACAAGAACTCAGGACTGGGATGCCCAGCCTGCTTTTTATTAAGGTTACATGCACACAGGGCACTCCCAGGGGGAGAGGGGGGGAAGCACAAAATCCCCCATCACACATTTAGATAGAGAGCACTGTCCTTTGACAGGCCACAATAGGATTACAGTACTTAAGATAACAAGTTTACAAGTTCATCTTATCAATTAGCAGTCTGGCTCCAGAGGTGATTAGACAATAGTTTCTAAAAGCTGAAAAAAAAGAGTTAACTCTTTATGAAATGAAACTTGTTACAGTTTTCTTGGAGCCCTTCTTAGGCGCTGGCTTGCTGGTTCAGGCATTGCTGCTGGGAAATAAGCTCTTCACAACAAAATAACTAATGCTTCTGTAACAATATATATATATATACACACAGTATATACATACATACCTATACATTAAACCATATAGATGGCCATACTCACTACTCAGCACAATACATGCTATTTTAGTAATCCACTGCAAGTTAATGTGATCTATTGTAGGCCTTTTAAAAATGTATACTTATGGGGAAATTATCAAGATGCATTCGCAGCTTCTGAGAACTTGCAGTTCAGGCTTGCAAGAGACCATTTATATAGGCCATTAGTCAGCAAAAAATACCATTGATATAGCCCACTAGGGGCAGTGAAAAGACCAGTGATATAGCCTACTAGGGGCAGTGAAAAGACCACTGATATAGCCTACTAGGGACAGTGAAAAGACCACTGATATTGTCTACTGGGGGTAGTGAAAATACCACTGATATAGCCTACTGGTGGCAGTGAAAAGACCACTGATATAGCCCACTGGGGCAGTGAAAAGACCACTGATATAGCCCACTGGGGGCAGTGAAAAGACCACTGATATAGCCCACTGGGGGCAGTAAAAAGTCCACTGATATAGCCCACTAGGGGCAGTACGCATCATAATCATTTGGGTATACTTTTAGCATTAGTGAATGTGACATGCTGGGGCAGTAGGCTATATAAGTGATATTTTCACTGCCCACAGTAGGCTATATCAGTGGTATTTTCACTACCCCCAGAGGGCTATATCAGTGGTATAGCCTACTGGGGCAGTGAAAAGACCACTGATATAGCCCACTAGGGGCAGTGAAAATACCACCGATATAGCCCACTAGGGGCAGTGAAAAGACCACTGATATAGCCCACTAGGGGTAGTGAAAAGACCACTGATATAGCCTATTGGCAGAAGTTAAAATACAACTGATATACCCTACTGGGGGCAATGAAAAGACCAATGATATTGCCTACTGGGGCAGTGAAAAGACCACTGATATAGCCTACTATGGGCAGTGAAAAGACCACTGATTTAGCCTACTGGGGGCAGTGAAAATACCACTGATATAGCTTAACGGAGAAGTGAAAATACCACTTATATAGCCCACTAGGGGTTGTAAATAGACTACTGATATAGCCTACTGGGGCAGTGAAAAGACCACTGATACAGCCTAGTGGGGGCAGTGAAAACACCACTGATATAGCCCACTAGGGGCAGAGAAGATACCATAGATATAGCCCACTAGGAGCAGTGAAAATTCCATTGATATAGCCTACTGTGGCAGTGAAAAGACCACTGATATAGCCTACTGTGGGCAGTGAAAACACCACTGATATAGCCCACTAGGGGCAGTAAAAAGACCACTGATATAGCCCACTAGGGGGAGCATCATCAATCATTTGTGTATACTTTTAGCATTAGTGAATGTGACATGCATTGCACACGTTTAAAAATATAAATATAATTAATCTATCAGATAGTGCATAAATAGCAATAAAACTACACTGATAGGATTTAGAATTAGAAATTACAAGCCATCTCCAGTAAGATTTATTTTTTTTCTAAATAGTTATGGTCTAGTTTTGCACTTTATATATAACAAAAATATATAAAAGCCTGGTGAGTCACTGCACTCAGCTCAGGGTGCCAGACAGAATTTGGGCTCAGGATGAAAAAAAAAAATGCTCATATTATCTTTATTTCAGCAATAGTTATGTTATTTTTGAATGGCTTCCTGTTTACACCGTGTAACACTGTTTATGTGTAATTCAGTATTTTCATTTCATTGTATTATAGTACTTGGAGCAATACACAAGTTTCTTAAAGAAACATGAAATCATGTTCAAAATTATGTGAGGCTTATTTTACCAGTGAGCATTCCTATCATTAGCATATATAGTTGTGCAGGGGCAAACTGAGACCAACCAGAGACCCAGCCAAAATTAGAGAAGAGCCCCCCACCGTCTCAAACCAACAAACCCACCCACCAACATTTATGCTAATGAGCATGGCAGCTTCCCTAGCCTGCCCCAACCATGCCTCCCAACCTCCATGGACAGGGTCCCCAGCTTCCAGGGCGAGACCCCACACTTTAGGCACAGGGACCCCACTACACCCACACTTAACTGCTTAGTTATTGATAGTGCAGCTGTTAGCCCCAGCTCACAACCACTGCTCTAGCTCATTTAACCGGCTGCAGCTGTGAGCTTAGGCAACAGAACAGGAGTCCTGGAGATGCCATTGATGAGCCCCCTATATACCAGGCCCTCGATCCAGGTCCTATTTGCCCCACTGCTCAGTCTGCCTCTGTAGTTGTCCTAAATGGCTCAGTACATGATATCTCAGACATTAAAGGAGAGCTGGTAACAACAAGGAAAAACAATAATTACAACCACAAAACTTGTTGTTGCCTGTTTTTTATGTTACAGAAATGTTGCTGGATAGAATGGAATTTGCTTTGGCAATATTGCAGATGTTAACGATGTGCTGTCTGTGGACATTCTGGGGTGTTCCAGGGTATTCTGAAGGTGTGATCGGGATTTATAAAGAGACAGTTGCCTGTGTGAAGAATCTCGTCTTGTGGTCTTCTCTCGCTATGTCAAACCTGATGAGGTTGTCTCATTTTATTTTAATTTGATTTTATTTGGACTGTTTGAAACACAAAGCTGTTTTTTTCATTCTTACTTATTGGCTTTGTAATATTTTTGAAAAATGTTTGTGATACCGTATCCTTGACAGTGGAAGTTGTTCTAAACAACAACAAATTAACTGTTCAATGGAGCTGATCTCCCCACTTGCTGCTCTGACGAGAGAAGGGTATAATTCCACAATTTTTGAGTGGCAAAGTTGCTACAAGATATTCGTTTCACTAACGAGTTATATTGAATATATATTACTTTTTTAGCAGATGATCCAGTACTTATGCTTGTGGGGTTAATCACTGTCCACCAATAGAATCCTCCTTTTCAGCCACTGAGCTTTTATAGCTTCTACCCACAAACTTGCTGTCTATAGACATACACAAGAAAACAGAGTCGCCTTAAGATTTTCCTTACAAACAAATACATTTCTAACATGTTTAAATACAGCTCTTTCACAAAATGATTTTATTGCTCAGTCTCATCTAACTGGTAAATGGCAATATATACTGAGAATCCCATTCATGTTTACAGAGATCTTACATTTAAATCATATCATTTTACACTACCGTAGTACTCCAGCTTATATGTTGTTTAGATAATTGTGCACTTGTAGTGTGTTTACACTGTACCCAAACACATAACCATGAGTCTTACAAGCAAATACATGCCATTAGAATTTGCACAGCAATTCATGGCAAAGAGGCACTACAGAATCTAACAACAATTTTTTTATCCATTTAACTTTGTTTCTCCTCAAAATGCTTAACAGGCTTGACCAAAAATCCCAAATAGTTAAGTTGTTTCTTTATGTTATTACAGAGGAGAATGAGAGCAGTACAAATATAGGGTGTGTTTATTACAAGGCATCTGAACGGCACTGGCAGAGTGATTACAGAGTCCGTCACATCTCATGGCACACACATCACTCTCACATTCTATTACACAGCATCTGCTTTAGTTTCATTGCTTCCTTACGAGAGCAGACGATGAACAAATCCAAACCACTGCTAGTTACCCTATGTCACTATACTGAGACTGAGCCATACCACATAGGGTGGAGCTACAATGTATGCAGAGAGTCAGGCTCTCTCTCTATAACAGTTAACTGGCAGTTGTCACCATATGCAGTCGATTAAAATGGGCAACAGGATGCAAGGGACAAGTGTCATATGTTTATTGTAAAATGAAAGTAGTAAATAAACACACAGTGTAAATAGAAAAGTTGAAGTTAATTAAAGAGTAGGGATAAAGACTCCTGAATTGCAGACATGCTAAAAACAGCAGTACTTTATTCCAGCATTCACAAATAAGCAGAATTATATTTCAGCACAAATACTGCCCCCCATTCATATAAAAAAAGGAAATTTATGCTTACCTGATAAATTGATTTCTTCTATGATACGACGAGTCCACGGATTCATCCTTTACTTGTGGGATATTATCCTCCTGCTAACAGGAAGTGGCAAAGAGCACCACAGCAGAGCTGTCTATATAGCTCCTCCCTTGACTCCACCCCGTCATTCGACCAAAGGTATAGGAAGAAAAAGGAGAAACTACAAGGTGCAGAGGTGACTGATGTTTTAAATCAAAAAATAGAATCTGTCTTAAAATGACAGGGCGGGCCGTGGACTCGTCGTATCATAGAAGAAATCAATTTATCAGGTAAGCATAAATTTACTTTTCTTCTATAAGATACGACGAGTCCACGGATTCATCCTTTACTTGTGGGATACAATACCAAAGCTACAGGACACGGATGAACGGGAGGGACAAGACAGATGGTTAAACAGAAGGCACCACTGCTTGAAGAACTTTTCTCCCAAAAATAGCCTCCGAAGAAGCAAAAGTATCAAATTTGGAAAATTTGGAAAAGGTATGAAGGCAAGACCAAGTTGCAGCCTTACAAATCTATTCAACAGAAGCATAATTTTTAAAAGCCCATGTGAAAGCCACCGCTCTAGTGTAATGAGCTGTAATTTTTTCAGGAGGCTGCTGTCCAGCAGTCTTGTATGCTTTTCAGCCAAAAAGAAAGAGAGAGGTAGTCGTAGCTTTTTGACCTCTACGTTTTCCAGAATAGACAACAAACAGAGAAGATGTTTGACGGAAATCCTTGGTCGCTAGCAAATAAAACTTCAAGGCACGAACCATGTCCAAGTTATGTAACAGACTTCTTAGAAGAAGGGTTAGGACACAGAGAAGGAACAACAATTTCCTGATTAATATTCTTATTTGAAACAACCTTTGGAAGGAATCCAGGTTTAGTACGCAAAACCACCTTATCAGAATGAAATATAAGATAAGGCGAGTCGCATTGTAACGCAGATAGCTCAGAAACTCTTCGAGCAGAAGAGATAGCTACTAAAAACAGAACTTTCCAAGATAGAAGTTTAATATCTATGGAATGCATGGGTTCAAACGGAACCCCTTGAAGAACATTTAAAACTAAATTCAAACTCCATGGCGGAGCAACAGGTTTAAACACAGGCTTAATTCTAATCAAAGCCGGACAAAACGACTGTATGTCTGGGACATCTGCCAGACGCTTACTTAGAAAGATTGACAAAGCAGAAATCTGTCCCTTTAAGGAACTAGCTGATAACCCCTTCTCCAATCCTTCTTGGAGAAAAGACAAAATTCTCGGAATCCTGATCTTACTCCATGAGTAGCCTTTGGATTCGCACCAATAAAGATATTTACGCCATATCTTATGATAAATTTTCCTAGTGACAGGCTTTCTGTCCTGAATCAAGGTATCAATGACCGTCTCAGAGAATCCCCGCTTAGATAGAATCAAGCGTTCAATCTCCAGGCAGTCAGCCGCAGAGAAACTAGATTTGGATGTTGGAACGGACACTGAATGAGAAGGTCCTGTCTCAGAGGCAGTTTCCCCGGTGGCAGAGATGATATTTCCACCAGATCTGCATACCAAGTCCTGCGTGGCCACGCAGGCGCTATCAAGATTACCGAAGCCTTCTCCTGTTTGATTCTGGCAATCAGACGAGGTAGCAGAGGAAAAGGAGGAAACACAGAAGCCAGATTGAACGACCACGGTACTGCTAGAGCATCTATCAGTACTGCTTGAGGATCCCTTGATCTGGACCCGTAACAAGGAAGTTTGGCATTCTGACAAGATGCCATCAGATCCAATTCTGGTGTGCCCCATTGATGAATCAATTGTGCAAACACCTCCGGATGGAGCTCCCACTCCCCCGGATGAAAAGTCTGAAGACTTAGAAAATCCGCTTCCCAGTTCTCCACTCCTGGGATATAGATTGCTGATAGATGGCAAGAGTGAGTCTCTGCCCATCGAATTATTTTGGAAACCTCTATCATCGCTAGAGAACTCTTTGTTCCCCCTTGATGATTGATATATGCTACAGTCGTGATATTGTCCGACTGGAATCTTATGAATTTGGCCGAAGCCAGCTGAGGCCACGTCTGAAGCGCGTTGAATATCGCTCTCAGTTCTAGAATATTTATTGGAAGTAGGGCCTCCTGCTGAGTCCACACACCCTGAGCCTTCAGGGAATTCCAGACTGCACCTCAGCCCAAAAGGCTGGCGTCCGTCGTCACTATGACACATGCTGGCCTTCGGAAGCACATTCCCTGGGACAGATGATCCTGTGACAACCACCAAAGAAGAGAGTCTCTGGTCTCTAGATCCAGATTTATCCGCGGAGATAAATCTGCATAATCCCCATTCCACTGTCTGAGCATGCACAGTTGCAGTGGTCTGAGATGCAAGCGAGCAAACAGAACTATGTTCATTGCCGCTACCATTAGTCCAATTACCTCCATACACTGAGCCACTGTCGGCCGAGGAATGGAATGAAGTGCTCGGCAAGTGGTTAAGATTTTTGATTTTCTGACCTCCGTCAGAAAAATTTTCATGTCTACCGAGTCTATCAGAGTTCCTTGGAATGGAACTCTTGTTAGAGGAACAAGTGAACTCTTTTTTATGTTCACCTTCCACCCGTTTGATCTTAGAAAAGCCAACACGATGTCCGTGTGAGATTTGTCTAAATGGTAAGTTGACGCCTGAATCAAGCTATCGTCCAGATAGGGCGCCACTGCTATGCCCTGCGGCCTTAGCACCACCAGAAGGGACCCTAGCACCTTTGTGAAAATTTGGGGAGCTGTGGCCAACCCAAAAGGGAGGGCCACAAACTGGTAATGTTTGTCCAGGAAGGCGAACCTGAGGAACTGGTGATGATCTTTGTGGATAGGAATGTGAAGATACGCAGCCTTCAAATCCACGGTGGTCATATATTGACCCTCCTGGATCATTGGTAAAATTGTCTGAATGGTCTTCATCTTGAAGGATGGGACTCTGAGAAATTAGTTTAGAATCTTGAGATCTAAAATCGGTCTGAAGTTTCCCTCTTTTTTGGGAACCACGAACAGATTGGAGTAAAACCCCTGCCCCTGTTCTACTCTTGGAACTGGGCAGATTACTCCCATGGTATACAGGTCTTCTACACAGCGTAAGAACGCCTCTCTTTTTGTCTGGTTTATAGACAAACGTGAAAGATGAAATCTCCCCCTTGGGAGAGAATCTTTAAATTCTAGACAATACCCCTGGGTCACGATTTCTAATGCCCAGGAATCCTGAACCTCTCTTGCCCAAGCCTGAGTGAAGAGAGAAAGTCTGCCCCCTACTAGATCCGGTCCAGGATCGGGGGCTGCCCCTTCATGCTGTCTTGGTAGCAGCAGCGGGCTTCTTGGCCTGTTTACCTTTATTCCAGGTTTGGTCTCCAGACTGACTTGGATTGAGCAAAATTCCCCCCCCCCTGCTTTGTGGCAGAGGAGGAAGCAGAGGGTCCACCTTTAAAGTTTCGAAAGGAAAGAAAATTATTTTGTTTGGCCCTCATTTTATTCGTCTAGTCCTGAGGAAGGGCATGGCCTTTACCTCCAGTAATGTTGGAAATGATCTCCTTCAGTTCAGGCCCGAATAGGGTCTTACCTTTGAAAGGAATAGCTAACAGCTTAGATTTTGATGACACATCAGTAGACCAGGACTTAAGCCATAACGCTCTACGCGCTAAAATGGCAAAGCCTGCATTCTTTGCCGCTAATTTAGCCATTTGAAAAGCAGCATCTGTAATAAAAGAATTAGCTAGCTTGAGAGCCTTAATTCTATCCAAAATATCATCTAATGGGGTCTCAAGCTTAAGAGACTCCTCTAGAGCCTCAAACCAAAAAGCGGCTGCAGTAGTTAAAGGAACAATGCACGCTATAGGTTGTAGAAGAAAACCCTGATGAATAAACAATTTCTTTAGAAGACCCTCTAATTTTTTATCCATAGGATCTTTGAAAGCACAACTGTCCTCAATAGGTATAGTTGTACGCTTAGCCAGGGTAGAAATAGCTCCCTCCACCTTAGGGACCGTCTGCCACGAATCCCGAATGGTGTCAGATATGGGAAACATTTTTTTAAAAGTAGGAGGGGGAGAGAACGGAATGCCTGGTTATTCCCATTCCTTAGTAACAATGTCCGAAATCCTCTTAGGGACTGGAAAAACATTAGTGTAAGCAGGGACCTCTAGATATCTATCCATTTTACACAATTTCTCTGGAGGTATTACAATAGGGTCACAATCATCCAGAGTCGCCAAAACCTCCCTGAGTAACAAGCGGAGGTGTTCAAGCTTAAACTTAAAGGCCGTCATATCTGAGTCTGTTTGAGGGAACATCTTTCCTGAATCAGAAAGCTCTCCCTCAGACAGCAATTCTCCCACCCCCAAATCAGAACACTGTTCGGGTACATCGGAGATGGCCAATAAAGCATCAGAGGGCTCAGCATTTACTCTAATACTGGACCTACTGCGCTTATCCTGCAAACCAGGCAGTTTAGATAATACCTCTGTAAGGGTAAAAGGGTAGTAGACATAACTGCGGCCATATCTTGCAGGGTGAAAGAATTAGACACACTAGAAGTACTTGGCGTCGCTTGGGCGGGCGTTAAAGGTTGTGACACTTGGGGAGAAGTAGATGGCATAACCTGATTCTCTTCTGACTGAGAATCATCCTGAGACATACTTTTACCAGCTAAAATATGTTCTTTGCAATGTAAGGCCCTTTCAGTACATGAGGGATACATTTTAAGTGGGGGTTCCACAATGGCTTCTAAACACATGGAATATTGACTTTCCTCAATGTCAGACATGTTAAAACAGGCTAGTAATGACCACAAACAGACTTGAAACACTTTATTTTATGAAAAAAATAACAATCTGAAAAAACGGTACTGCGCCTTTAAGAGAAAAAAAGCATACAATTTTTCCAAAACTGCTTTAAAACGATAAAATTATCACAATTTTATGATAAATGCATCCCAAATTGTCAGTTAAGTTTGCCCCACAAGGAAAGGAATACTTAACCCTTACCAAAAAAACGTTGCGCCATAAAACGTTAAATTCAAACAAAAACACCCCCTGCACCTCGCCACAGCCCTGCTGTGGCGCCTACCTGCCCTCAGGGGTCTGTAAAATCGGATTAACCCTTCGATTAGGCCCAAACTGTCTCTGAAAGGCCCACCGGAGTTGGAGCTTGCTGCTTGTATGGGAAAAACAACTGCGCAATTGAGGCGAAAATAGGCCCCGCCCATCTCACTCGATGTCTCACAGCCTAAAATAACCGCACCAGAGCGGTCTAAAACCTAGCCATGTGGGTTCATATACCCATTAAGTGAAGCCATGTGTACCCTCCATTCTTAAATAAAAAAACGTTTGCCATAAAAACGTTATCTGTAACTCCCAACATAGAAACGTTTGCCCACAAACATCATATCATCAGTGTCAACCATTTTTTTATAGCCTAATATACAGGTCCAGTAATACCCCTCTCTATACATTAGGATTACTGCTTACCCTTTCCCTCATGGGGATACTGTCAGTCAATTCTGAAATAACACAGTCTCTCCAGAAAAAAATGACTGAACATACCTCAATGCTTGTAGCATGAAAAACGTTCCTCACACTGAAGTTTCTTAAGTACTCCTCAGCCATTCTGTGGGAACTACTCTGGATCTTAGTAACAACTGCTAAGATCATCAGTCTCCAGGCAGAAGTCTTCATCCATCTGCTGCCTGGGAGAAAATAGCACTCACCGGTACCATTTAAAATAAAAAAGTCTTGCTTGAAGAAAATAAAAACTAACATTTTATCACCTCTTTCACTTTACCCTTCCTATTACTTAGAGTAGGCAAAGAGAATGACTGGGGGGTGGAGTCAATGGAGGAGCTATATAGACAGCTCTGCTGTGGTGCTCTTTGCCACTTCCTGTTAGCAGGAGGATAATATCCCACAAGTAAAGGATGAATCCGTGGACTTGTCGTATCTTATAGAAGAAAATAATATATATATAGAGAGCAGTTTATATGAACTGTAACCAATAAAAAGTCCCATACCGGTAAATCCCAGTATATTGCTAAGTACTAGATCACAAAAACAAATTATGCTTACCTGATAATTTTATTTCCATCTTGGGGAGGAGAGTCCACAGTTTCATTCATTACTTTTGGGAATTAAGAACCTGGCAACCAGAAGGAGGCAAAGACACCCCAGCCAAAGGCTTAAATACCTCCCCCACTCCCCTTATCCAGCAGTCATTCTGCCAAGGAAACAAGGAACAGTAGGAGAAATATCAGGGTATAAATGGTGCCAAAAGAATAAAAATAAAATTTAGGTCTGCCCACCGGAGTTACGGGAGGAGAGTCCACGGCTTCATTCATTACTTTTGGGAAACATATACCCAAGCTTAGAGGACACTGAATGAAACCGGGAGGGTAAAAGGCAGACTCTAATCTGAGGGCATCACAGCCTGTAAAACCTTTCTCCCAAAAGCAGCTTCTGCAGAAGCAAAAACATAAAATTTGTAAAACTTTGTAAAAGTGTGTAAAGAGGACCAGGTAGCCGCCTTACAAATCTGCTCCATAGAGGCCTCATTCTTGAAGCCCCAAGACAAAGCCACAGCTCTAGTTGAATGAGCCGTTATCCTCTGTGGAGGCTTATGACCTGCTGTCTCATAGGCCAAGCGAATCAAGCTCCTCAACCAAAAAGACAAAGAAGTAGAAGAGGCCCTCTGCCCCTTGCGCTTCCCAGAATACACCACAAAAAGAGATGTAGACTGTTGAATATCCTTTGTAGCCTGAAGATAGAACTTTAAGGCATGAACCACATTCAGATTATGAAGTAACCTCTCCTTAGAAGAAGAAGGGTTAGGAAACAAAGAAGGGACAATTATTTCCTGACTAATGTTACGGTTAGACACCACCTTGGGAAGAAACCCCAACCCGGTGCGAAGGACAGCCTTATTCGCATGAAAAAACAGGTAAGGAGGCTCGAATTGCAAGGCAGCAAGCTCAGATACTCTGCGTGCCGATGCAATAGCCAACAGGAAGAGAACCTCCAGGACAGAATCTTAATATCAATGGAATAGGGCTGCAACAACTAATCGGTAAGTTTAATCATAAAAATAGTTGTCAACAAATCTTATTATCAATTAGGTGGTCAGCGATTAGTTGGTCAGTTAAACAGCACCAGCTGCTTTAATCTGATGATCTACTGCAACTAAGATTGTGCAATTTTTTAATCAGATAGAAAAAAATAAATAAATAAAAATGTTTGCACAATACCATGTGCAGGAGTTCATCGGATTGAAGCAGCTGATGCTGTGCAATTAACCAACTAATCGCTGACCACCTAATTGATAATGAGATTCTTTGACAACAATACTTTTTTTTTTTATATATTTATTTAAACCAGCAATATAAGGTCCATACAAATTTTGCATATCGAGAAAAAACATCATATAGAGAAAGCCAAACATAGATAAACAATATACTAAGACTTTGAGAAATAATTCATATCAAAAGAAAACAGATTATCTCAATATCTTCTAGGTCTCTTTCATGACGATCAATTAATATTTAAATAAAGCTATAATTGTACCCAATATTGCTTGGAATTTTCCAGTATTCATTATTACCAATAGAAATAAAATAAAACAAAAACAAAAAAAAACAAAAAAAACAAAAACAAGAAAACAAAACAAAAGAAAAAAAAAAAACTCTCCTTCACCGTCCTCAGACATTTTTTCTTTTTCCCTTACATTGGTTCTTTAACCTTCCCTAGCAAGAGACAAGGAGATGGCAAGTGTCGAATGTCTGAATGGGAATAGTAACTGATCTTGTTGAGCTTTATCTAATGAGCTTATCAAAGAACCCCATTTTTTAAAGAACATATTAACTTCACTCTCCTTATGCGCTTGCACGGCATATTGTTCTATAATCATTTGTTTCATAAGGAAGTTCTTCCATTCTTTGAATTTTAGATTTTTTCTATTATTCCAATTTTTAAATATTATACTCCTGCCAGTAAGTACAGCCATATCTAATAATTTATCATCTTGCTCCGTGCTTTTATTAGTATTCAAGAATACTATTTGTTCTAGATTGATATAACTTTGTCTATGAGAAATTTTTGCGAGCCAATATTCAATTTTTGACCAAAACTGTTTGATCATTGGGCATTCCCATATCATATGAATGAGGTCTGCTGCGTATAGTCTACATTTAGGACATTTATCAAACTCCTTGTTGCCCCATTCTGCTCCTTTTTTAGGGGTATAATATGTTTTGTACAACAATTTTATATGTGCCTCCCTCCATGTCTCTGACAATGTTGTTTTAGCTATTCTCCGTATTGATTCTTTTAGATAGTCTATATCTATCTGATTTATGTAGGGGCTCCACTTTCTAATTAGCTGTTCCAAGTTAGCAAGACCCTCTTGTATCAACATTTCTTTATCCCAAGGTGATATAGAGTATATTCCTTGCCTAATCATTCCTATCCGAGATTCCATTCTTCCCCAATTCCATTCATACCCATTATTTCTAATAATTTTGTCTACATAATGTTTAATTTGCAAAAAAGCAAAGAATTCATTATTTTGTAGAGAAAACTCTTCCTTTAACATTTCAAAGGTCTTGACATATTTTCTTTCTTGATTTATAATTTGATGTGCAGATTTCAGACCTCTTCTTTCCCAATTTCTAAATACAGCTGAGTTTATACCTTCCGGGAATGCCGGATTGTTCTGTATTTCTAAATATTTGGACATACCTGATTGTATTTTAAGTTTTGCGCATATTTTCTGCCAAGCCCAAATAGGATAATACATTGTTTTTGATTTCTTAATCTCTATAGGTAGTTCTTGACATGGTATATGTGTAATATTTTGTAATTTAAATTGAGGGAAAAAAAAATGTTCTATCCTTGGTATTGTATAATATGTAATTTCTGAAAACCACTCCACCACTATTCGACTCAGAATTATCCAATTATAATATTCCAGATTTGGGAGTGCAAGTCCCCCACTTTCCTTTTGTAAATATAGTTTACTCAAGGATATTCTGGGTTTTTTTTCATTCCATATGTATTTTTGAATATCTGATTGCAGCATTTTTAAATCTCTTTTAAGAATCGGAAGTGGAATATTTTTCATAATATACAATATTTTTGGAAAGATTATCATTTTATATAAATTAATTCTACCAGATATAGATAGGGGTAGTTTGGTCCAGAACTTAAGTTCATCTTTTATCTTCTTAAATAATGGTATATAGTTCATGCCATACCATCTGTCCTCAAATGGGGAGATATAAATTCCTAGATATTTTATGCCATCTTGTGCTATTTTAAAAAATTGATTATTTCTGGAGTTGATTTGTCCATGGATCAGCATCATTTCAGATTTACTGGGACAACAATACTTTTATGATCAATCTTACCGATTAGTTGTTGCAGCCCTACAATAGAATGCATAGGCTTAAACGGATCCCTCTGCAATACCTTAAGGACCAAGTTTAAGCTCCATGGGGGAGCAGACTGCCTAAAGATAGGCCTAATTCTAGACAGAGCCTGAACAAAAGATTGAATGTCAGGAAGCTCAGCGAGTCTCCTGTGCAACAAGACTGATAATGCCGAAATCTGTCCCTTTAAGGAACTAGCGGCAAGACCCTTCTCCAAAACCTCCTGCAGAAAGGACAGAATCTTGGATACCTTCACCTTGTGCCAAGGATATCCATACTTCTCACACCAGGACAAGTGAGTTCTCCACACCTTATGGTAGATGCGACGAGTGACTGGCTTCCTTGCCTGAACTAGTGTCAATCACACTTTCAGAAAAACCTCTCTTGACTAAGACTAAGCGTTCAATCTCCACGCAGTCAACCTCAGGAAACAGGATTTTGATATTGAAAGGGACCCTGTTTCAACAGATCCCTGCGACAGGGTAACCCCCATGGCGGAGAAGAATTGGCGAACCTTAATGCAGTAATCTTATCCTGTATCACGTCGATATAAGTCTCCCTCTCGACCATATCACACAGGGATTCACACCAATATGTCGCAGCTCCAGCAACCGCGGCTACAGCCGCTGCCGGTTGAAAAACTAACCCTGAGTGCTGAAACATCTTCCTTAACATGTTTTCCAACTTTTTATCCATGGGCTCTTTAAACAATGAACTATCCTCGAGAGGAATAGTTGTCCGCTTTGCGAGCGTGGAAATAGCACCATCCACCTTAGGGACAGTCTGGGACAGGGAACCGTTTCTAAAAGGAAGAAGGGGAAAAGGAAGAACCTAATCGCTCCCATTCATTCTTAATAATATTAGCCATCTTAACAGGAACCGGGAGAGTCTGAGGCACCATCCTGTCCTCGTATACCTTATCAAGCTTAGGAATCTAAGGTTTCTCCGGAAGCTTCGGTTCCAGAACCTCCAGAGTAGCAAGCACTTGCTTCATCAAAAAGCACAAATTTTCTATCCTAAACCTAAAGTCAGGCTCCTCCGCAGCCGGAGGATGAGATGACACGGACTCCGACCCAGAAGGAGCTTCCTCCGAAGAGTCGGAGTGGGCCTTGTCATCGTATAACGCCTCTGATATTTCCATAGGCGTAGACAACCCCTGGGCCGGGCCGCCATGATACACCCTACACTTGCGCTTAGCAAAACGTGGTAAGGCATAGATCACTTTCAATACTGCCGTTTGCAGTTGATCCGCAAAATCTGATGGCCAACGAATCTCTCCCGTAGGAGTAATGGTTGGACTCTGGGGCGCTGCATGTGCACTCGGAGATGAAAGCAGGGATTGCACCTCATGGGACGGGGAACCCTCAGAGGTGGACGGCTCAGTAGTATTAGAAATCCCTTTATTTTTAGATGTTGCAACTTTATCAAGGCATGTGGAACATAGTTGAGCAAGCTGATCTACAAGAACCTCCTCACAATAAGCACAGGAATGAGACTTTGTTAAAGAGGGAGTACCCTCTAACGCGTCAGAGTTTTATTATGGACTAGATTAACCTAATAAACAGGCACCTTTATACCTTTAATGGCCGGGGCACTCACCACCTCCTATGACCCGGACTACAGAAGCCGCTTCATCTCCTGATCAACAGAGGAAATGGAGACCTCCACACCCGGTCACATGGGATGCCGCGCAGTACCGCCCCTGCATTAAGGAGGAAACATGCCAAAAACTGCCACGCAAATACTCCCAGAAGTCGACCTGAAAGTTCCACCATTGCCAGAGCCTCATCTCGCACATAACGCAGCAATAACACAATAAACAATATCATGTATAAACCCCCCTGTTTAATAATCCCCTTACCAGGAATATTAACCCTTGATTCCATAAGAATTATGTATAAAAAAATTAAACAATCTTATAAGAATCTATGCCGTGGAACAGGAACACGGCCCTTCAAGTGTGACAGGTAGAAGCATCGCTCCTGACATGGACTTGAGTGCAGAAAGCAGGCAGCGAAACTTATCAACGCTGATTGCTTGTGGAGCTGTTAATATGAGACTCTCCCTGCATCTCTGGACTCTAACTTTCACTCAGGCTCTCACTGAGAGGCTGACAGGGCTACTTAAAACTCCAGTCCCATTCCGAAGAGTACTACCCTCCATAAGAGACTACTCCGAATCTTTGGCACTTCTTTGCCATCCTCCTGTGACGAAAGGGAAAGAATGACTGGGGGATGAGGGGAGTGGGGGAGGTATTAAAGCCTTTGGCTGGGGTGTCTTTGCCACCTCCTGGTGGCCAGGTTCTTAATTCCCAAAAGTAATGAATGAGGCCGTGGACTCTCCTCCCCTTTAGATGGAAATTGTTTTGTTATAATCTTTACTATTTCTCTGCAACTGGAACTGTTAATATGGCATGACATTTAAAAAAAATTATAATTGTGTTTTGCACAAAATATTATATACCACAATTATATCAACATAAAAATAGGTCTTTTTCTATGGGCGTGACCTAATCTAGCACAAATACAATATGTGGCTCACTCTGCACACTTCCATACTTCATAAAAGGTCAATGTAGGCAATCAAAATTGTCCTACTCAAAGAAGCATAAAATAGAACATAGCGTGTTAAGCACATTATTATATAGCAGTTAGTAAAATGTTCACTAACAGAAGAACCAGTTTATTTTCATAGAGCTGTGTTCACATTGTTTAGAGAACATTTACAAAACCAATCTGGATATATCTAGCCATCTTCAAAATATTTTCTAGCAACAAGAGATACAGAATAGAATGCTGGCACATTCAAGGGCTTGTTCTGTGGGAAATGTGACTGACAATTGTTGGCTATCATTTATTCATTTTCACCATTTTCTTGTGTTACCCCTTAGAACTACTATATAGAATGATACAAGAAATGAACACAGTGACCTATAGTGTTTTATAATCTTCAAGTGAAGGGCAGGATGGGAAAGACATTAACATAAGAAATGAGTAACATAGCAAACAAAATGACCGGACAGAGACTTATGCAATAAGGATACAAACTCACAACCATCCTTTATGATTCAGAAGCAAGTCACCCCTCCAACCAAACAGGTAGCCACAAACCTATCTAAGCAAACCCTGGACTTTTCCATATTTATTTTCACTCTTATGAGGGGGAACAGTGTTTTAGAAAGAGTCCGTTTAATAGTTTAACTATTTCTCTTATTAGCATCCAGTCATCTATTGAATGAATGTGTTAAGCAGTAACTTCTCCCAAACCACAATTGCATCAGGGGCCATTTCCAATGTTCCAGGGTTGCTAAACCCTCTTGCAGGCGAATGTTAACCTTTGAAGGGGATGTGGGTCGTGGGTAGAAACACACTCCCTTATTTACAAGCCCAGTTGGTTAATGCTGGATGCTGTAATTTACATGACATCATGGCAGAAGATGATCCCTTCTGTACCACATTAGGCCTTGCAATTAAATGACTGCTCGTTAACTGAATGGAGGAAGGAGAGGAACTTTCACTGTCTAAGGAACAACATCTTCATGATCTAGAAATCACAATAAATATAAACAAATAAATAGACTAACTTATTGCCTTAGAGATGGTGTAGGAAATAAAAAGCTTATATTGGTGGAATTATACTACATCTTTAACAGTATACATGTACAAAAAACTTTATTCAGACTTTTTGGCACCAGAAAAGGTTTGGATTTCAGAATATATGTTTATTTGCATATGTAAAATGGGACAGTTTGGAGAGGGGATGGGGCCAAGTGTAAACTTGTCATTTAGGCAATATTTACATGTCAAAATGCAGATTATACATGCAACCTACAGCTAGTTTAATGTAATTTTTTATATTTTTGTATACATAGTACCATCAGAGAGATAGTGAAGTCCTGTAATCAGTAAGGTAATAGTTGTGTAAAATATACAGTATATAGACTAGCATTTGAATTTTAGAACACAAAAGCTAAACAAAAGACAAAGGTAAAGAAGTTGTGACTCACTAGCATGAACATTTCTATGTTTTAATAATTGTATATTAAAAAAAAATAGATTAAAAAGTCTGGATTTCAGAATAATTCTGTATTTTGGAATCCCAAATTTGGGGATTTATACCTGTACATGTAAAATCTGCAATTCATTTAGTTATAAGCTTGAAAAGCACAGTATATCTATTAAATGAAACAATCAACTCTATTACCTAGATAAAGGACCAGATACCAGAAGTGAACCTCCTTACATTGAACATTATTGTATACTGGATGACAGAAACTGCTTCTACACCAATTAAAAACCTACACAGTTTATACATAGTATAAAATGCTTCTGCCATATTATTAACTAACAACACATATTCTTGTCACAAAAAAAACATTTACTCTGTGATCTACACCGCTTACTTGACTGCTACCTAGTCATAGTATGATCATAATTTGTGTTACCTACAACAGCTCTACGCTTCCTACACACTTATACACTCATGGCTAGATCTCATGCAATGTACTAAAATGGATGAGCTATACCAAAAAGTAGCAAATCCTTTTTTATGTTGTGTGTAGTGAAGCCATCTTATTTGTTATACCAATGCCTCATTTTCAAAAACCCAAGAAATAGAGACAGATCGAATTGAATGAGCTGAGATACGTAAAGACTGTTCCACCTTTGGGTTAACTCTTTTGAATAGACTCTTGAACTAAGAAGTTAAAGTGACAGAAGTTGTCTTCTAACTCTCAAATTTACCTGAAAACAAAACAAGTAAATTAGAAGATTGCCAAAGTCTTTAATACCATGCAGATAATAATTTAATGCCCTGACAACATCTAGAATGGATAATAATCTTTCTTTGAAGATTATGGATTAGGACATAAGAACAGAACATCAATTTCCAGGTTAATATTCTCTGAAGAAAACCAGATACGGAGAATCACAAGAAATAATAGACAACCCAGAAACTCTCCTACCCAAGGAAATGGCTAATAGAAAACAAAACCTTCCAGAATAACGACTGTAGGTTCAATTTATGCATAGGGTCAAAGGGAGGAGATTGCAAAACCCTTAAAGGGACACTCAAGTTAAAATTAAACTTCATGATTCAGATACAGCATGTCATTTTAAACAACTTTCCAATTTACTACCATTAACAAAATGTGCACAGTCTTTTAATATTTACACTTTTTGAGTCACCAGCTCCTACTGAGCATGTGCAAGAATTCACAGCATATACGTGAATGCATTTGTGATTGGCTGATGGCTGTCACATGGTACAGGGGGAGTGGAAATAGACATAACTTTGCCATTTATTTTAAAAAAAATCTACTATTCATTTGAAGTTCAGACTAAGTGCTATTGCATTGTCTTCTTATCATGCATTTGTTGATTATGCAAATCTATTGTATTGACTGGTCCTTTAAGACCACATTCAAATTCCAGAGGAGAAACAGGCTCACAAACTGTCCAGATTCTAACCCAGGCCTGAACAAATGTTTGAATGTCTGAAAGAAGAATAAGCTTTCTGTGCAATAAAAATGAAAGTGCAGGAATATGACCCATTAAAGTGCTGGCCGGAAGAACCTTATCTAAACAATCTTGAAGAAATAGTAATATTTGGTACAACTGGAGAAAACAGACAAGACTAGATAAAAGAACCACGGAACAACTATTGAGTATGCTTAAAGATCTCTTTAATTTGACCCATATTTGGGGAGGTTGTGATTCAGATGATATCTCTGGGAGACCATGGCGACACACCAACTAATATAAAATTTCCGATAATCTTTTTCCCAATTGTTGGCCCCGAAAATGTGAATTATGAGATAGTGCTCATTCAGAACGCCAGAGACCTCTTTCCTCACTAGAGTGCTGTGAGCACTCCCCCTGCTAATTGGTATAGGCTACCGCCGTAATGTTATCGGACTGAAAATGAGTGAAGGAACAATCCTGAAAAAAGGCCATGCCTGAAGAGCCCTGAAGATTTTTATTATTATTATATTTTATTTATGAAGCGCCAACATATTCTGCAGCGTTGTCCATGGATTTAAATAAAACAAGACTTGTAAGAGACAGGACAAAATTTACAAACACATACAGGAGGGATTGAGGGCCCTATCACACAGAGTTCCAAGATATTTACTGGTAAACTTGTGAGAAAACCAAACTCTCTGAGGCCTTAGAGATCCCCAGGCCGCATCCCAACTTATAAAGCTGATGTCCATGGTAACTATTTCCCATGAAGGACAAAGGAAAACCATTCCCAAAGAAGTTGTAATGGGTAATATCCACCGGGATGGAAGTTCTTATATTAAAGAATCTAGATGAAATAACTGAGACAGTCCGGTGCAATCTCTATTCCATTGCTTCAGCAACGGAATGGTGTCTGATGAGATAGGGACTGTGAATTATAGCAAGCAAAAAACACTTGCATTCCTTTAATTATTAAAGGAATTTTGTGGTATGAGCAGATGCTAAAGGAAAAGGGTAAGCTTGAACCAAATTATCATCCAAGTAGAGAATGCAGAAATTCTGAGCTGTAGCTGTAATGCTCGTGGGATATTTCCCCATCAGACTAAACTTGGCCAGTAGTCTTCTTATCCCGGCGTCAAGTGGAAGGATAAGGAAATATCCCAGAACAAAGTGAGTTTAAGAAATGAGGTAAGCAGTACTCACGTTAGACAGGGTAGTCCTTCACGGCAATAAGGGTAAGGCAGAGTGGTCAGAGACTGGCAAAGTTCGGCAACAGAAAGGCGACCTAGCAGGTCAGGGGATAACCAGTAGAATGGTCAGAGACAGGCAGAGTTCGGCAACAGAAAGGCAATCCAGCAGTTTAGCAGTTCAGGGGTAAACTAGTAGAATGCTCACAGACAGGCAGAGGTCAGCAACAAAAGGCAATCAGCATTTCAGGGGTAAGCAATTAAGTAGTCTTGAAACAGGCAAAGTTCAGTAACGATAAGGAAAGCAGCAGTTTGACAGTTCAGCAAATAAGCACCCAGGAGCACAAATAGTAACACCTATACTTGGGCCAAGAGGAGAAGAATACTCGTACTTACATAGGCGCAGATCTGCGCCAAAAGAGGGCACACAGGTGATCCGGCCGGCATCAAAATTGAAGTGGTGTGTGGCGATGATGTCATCGCTGCACGCCCACAGGAACCACCGCGGCCATGGCAACAGGAGCGGTGTGAAACAGGAGCCTACACAGGAGCAGTGTGACACAGCCCCCCTCTCAAGGGTTACCTCCGGGAACCAAAAGTCGGCTTGGAGGGATGAGCAACATGAAACTTGGAAACCAAGGAAGAAGCATGCACATCACGGGCAGGGACCCAGAAACGATCTGTCACAGAGTAACCCTTCCAGTGAACGAGGTATTGGAGCTGCCTGCGTTTAATTCTGAAGTCCAGGATCCTAGCAACCTCACACTCCGGCTCCCCTTGAATCATGAGTGGAGAAGGAGGATGTCTGAGTCGAATATATTTTCTCGTGATGTAGGGTTTGAGCAGGGAGATGTGAAAGACCGGGTGAATGTGTAAGGCCTTAGGAAAGGACACTCTGTAGGCAACAGGAGAAAGTCTCTTTAGAACTTTATAAGGACCAATATATTGAGGCCCTAATTTGTGAGGTTGACGTAAGCGTATATGTCGGGTAGAGATCCAGACACGATCACCTGCAGAAAATGCACGTATAGCAGCTCGATGATGGTCAGCAGTGCTTTCCAAACTGTGTGTCGGGACACACTAGTGTGTCGGCAGCAGTGTGTAGGTGTGTCCCTGCTTCAGCACAATTTTTTTTAAATTTATTTATTTTTTTGGTTTCTGACTTTCCGCCTGCCTGCTACGCATATCACAAGGTTGACACGTGATTGATACCTTGTGGGTCACAGATCATCTTAACCAATTGGCGCAGCTCAGTGGGAACTGAAACTATTCCCATTGGCGGCTTTGGCAGGACATTGGCTCCTGACTGCACATGTAGTCTCCTTAATTGGCTCGTGACTGCATGTGTAGTCATTGAGTGGGACAACAGTGTGTTTGCAGCGCGGGCAGTAGTCAATCGGACTCACCGAGCTCTGAGGGCGGCAGCTTAAATGCTGAGCTGAAGTCAGAAGTCAGTGGGGGTTTTTTTGCAACTAGCTCCCAGTAGTGCATTGCTGCTCTAGCTCTTGATATATGGATAGGAAGTGGAAACTTAAAAATGCTTGATGATGAAATGTGAGTGTCTTTATCTACTATTCCACCAAATATTCAGAAATTGTGTTCATCCCATCAACCTCATACATCACATTAAAATAGTAAGTAGCTATTGGTGTTATTAAACTTTTTTTTAATTCTTGCACATACAAACTGTTACTTGTAAATTTCATTATTATATAATTTATGTATGTGTCAGTATCTCTTAAAACAAGTTAGTTTAACCTCCTTTTTGCTAGTACAACTGAATGAATTACTGTGTCGCGAAATGATGTAGGTCTAAAAAGTGTGTCACCAACATGAAAAGTTTGGAAAGCTCTGATCTAGAGACAGCTGAGCTTACACAAGAGCGTATTCTTTGCCAATGGGTAGTGAGGTCAGTGAAGTGACGTTCTGCAGCAGGAACTCCTGTAGACTGAACAGAAAGAGGAAAAACACAAGGTTGATAACCAGCTGCGGCTTGAAAAGGAGAGAATCATAGGGATGAATGCCAATGAGTATTCTTTGCCAGTTCAGCTAGGGGTAACAACCCAGACCAATAAGTATGCTGTGAATTGACATATATTCTGAGATAAGCTTCAAGATCCTGACTGGCTCTCTCCATCTGCCCGTTAAATTGGGGGTGATAACCAGAGGACAAAGAAACAGTGGTTCCAAGCAATTTGCAGGAGCTTTTCCAAAAGGTGGAAATAAATTGAGGTCCTCTGTCAGAGATGATATTTACAGGTATACCATGGAGGCATACCATGTTTTACAGAAAAAGAGTAGACAATTCTAGGGATGTAGGTAACTTAGGTAAAGGTACAAAATGAGCAAATTTGGAGAACCGATCCACCCCAACCCAGATGACTTTATGATGGTCAGAAGGAGGGAGGTCTAAAACAAAATCTATGTGTGTCCATGGTTGTTTAGGTATGGACAATGGTAGAAGTAGGCCATGAGGTAGGGAACGGGGGGATCTTATTACCAGCACAAGTCTGACAAGCCTTGACATAATCCTGAGATTCAGACTTCATGGTAGGCCACCACACATGTTGGGAAAGGAGTTTAAAGGTTCTTGTCAAACCAGGATGACCTGACAGCTTGCTGTCATGAGCCCAGGATAGCACAGGAGAGTGAAGGTTTGGAGGAACATAAAGAATCTCAGGAGCTGTAGGGGCTTCTTGATTGGGCTCGTTGCAGTCTTTGAAGAAGAGAGGTGTTGAGCTAAGCCACCACACAGGAAGGAGGTATGATGTTTTCGATTGGAGCTTCAGAGAAGTCGTTAGACTGAGAAAACTAACAGGAAAGGGCATCAGCTTTTTTATTCTTGGTCCCAGGAAGGTAAGAGAATATAAAGTTAAAATGGGAAAAGAATAGGGCCGACCTGGCCTGTCGAGGATTGAGTTGATGAGCAGTCTCTAGGTACGTCAGATTCTTGTGGTCAGTGAGAATCTGAATGGGGTTGGCCAAAGACGCCATTCAGTCAGGGCCATCTTAATGGCTAAGAGTTCACGATTACACACATCGTAATTCCTCTCTGCAGGAGTAAACCATTTGGAAAAAAAGGCTACAGGGTGCAACTTGGAGGTTAAAGGGTCCCTTTGGGATAAGACTGCACCAGCTTCATCTCGGAGGCATCAACCTCATCAACCTCTAGAGTGAACTGTAGGTCAGGATCAGGATGGTGGAGCAGAACATAACCTTTTTCAGATGAGAGACAGCATCCACAGCTACAGGAGGCCAATTCTTGCAGTCTGTTTCGTTTGGTCAGCTCAGTGAGTGGAGAAACGATTTGGGAGTTCTTTATAAACTTGCGATAATGGTTGTAAAACCCCAAAAATCTTTGTAGTTCCTTTAATGAGGTGGGTTGAGGCCATTCCAGAACTGCGGATAGCTTTGTATGATCCATGGCAAAACACTCCTTTGAGATAACATAGCCAAGGAACTGGATCTGAACTTGGTCAAACTCACATTTCTCCAGCTTGGCTACCAGATAATTGTTTCTGAGGAGAAGAAGTACCTGTTTTACATGCTCATGATGCTCCTCAAGGCTGGAGAATAGGAGGATGTCATCCAAATAGATGATGACAGTGCGATTAAGGAGGTCACAGAAGACATAATTGACGAATGCTTGGAAGGCAGCAGGGTCATTGCACAACCCAAAAGGCATTACGAGGTATTCGTAATGCCCTGATCTCGTGTTGAAGGCAGTCTTCCACTCATGTCCAGGGAAGATACGAATGGGATTGTACGCCCCACGTAGATCCAACTTTGTAAAGTAGCAAGCATTTTGGAGCAAATCATATGATTCAGTGATCAAAGGAATAGGATAACGATTCTTGATTGTAATGTTGTTTAGGGCTCTTTAGTCGATACAAGGTCTGAGACCCCCATCCTTTTTACTGACATAAAAAAAGCCAGCCCAGCAGAAGAGGAGGAAGAACGAGTAAAGCCTTTAAGCCTTTAGCTAGGTTGTCTTGGATATATTCCCCCATGGCCTTGGTTTCAGCTTTGGAGAGCGGATAAGTCCTCCCTTTAGGAAGTAGGGCTCCAGGAATAAGGTCAAATTTGCAGTTGTAAGGACGGTGAGGTGGCAGGACATCAGCTAGATAAAAAAGACTGAACTAGGGAGCGTTCCAAATGGAGCTAAAGTGTTCAGAGTATAGTCAAAGGGAGACAAATAACGATATGGAAAAAAATGATATCCAGTTCTTAAAGCCTATGTAGAAGATTAACCGCAATGCCTAAAAGGCTAGATCTACCACATATTTTATCAATCAATATAGCAAAATGGTGCTGGTTACAAAATAAATAATATTTAATACATGTATGGAAAATAAAAAATAAATAAGGTCGACCTTATAACACAAATAACACAATATATTTAAAAACAATATACAAAGTATGTTAAACGAAGACAATTGCAATATGGTTTTGAAAGTCCTCATAAATATTACACACTTTCTAATCTAAAAAGGGGACATGAGCGAAATTTGAAAGCAAATACAATACTTAGTCCCAGACAGATCCTTGCGGAACAGAAAGGATAATCCCAATCACTGTCCTCCTTAGGTAAATGTTAAAACATAAGCGTCCTCCTATAATTGGAGAAAGGATTCCTTTTAGTGTATTATCACAGTTCACAGGTGACAAAAAACAATCCATATTTACAGTGTGGCAGGTTAAAGCTGGTATCGGGAAACACTGTCAGATCTGTCCCTGTGTCGAACTAAGCGTCCGAGTATGGTAGGTTGAAGCCGGTATTGGGAAAACACTGTCAGATCTGTCCCCGTGTCGAACTGAGCGTCCACTGTAAAAGAGATTACCGCCGGGATTCCAAATTCTTTTTAATGTGCTGTGAGTCCAGCACATATTTCAGGCAGCAGACCCAATTACTACAGTTTCTGAACTCTGACGGATCAGTAAGTCCAAACAGATCTAAAGTATCAGCTGTGCCGTAGCACCAGTACAACTGCAGTATTGCACAGAGCTGGGGTCAGCCGAACAATCAATTACCAGGTGTGCTCCAAACGGAGTCACGTGAGCAACGCATTTCAAAATTAGTTTCTTTGTCAAGCTCACATCAGCTGCTTTCTTTTCAAAGACATCCATAAATTCTGCATATACTGAGGGAAGATTAGAAAAGTTCAGAAGGCTGGCTATAGGGATGTGATGCAGCGGAGTAACCTTAGCCAGGCAGGAGTAAAAACAGGATTTACCCCAGGAGGCCAACTGTCCATCAGTCCAGTCGAATTGAGGATTGTGTTTACGTAGCCAAGGTAGACCAAGGATAACTGGTTGTGCAGGAGAATGAATGACATCGAACTGCAACTGTTCAGTATGTAGGACTCCCACAGTCATGGTTAGGGGTGCTGATTCGAAATGGATTAAACCGGATCCAAAGGGAGTGCCATCCAGAGTGGTTATTTTAAGGCATTGCTTTTTCTGAACAAGAGGCAACCCTGCATGAATCATGAAACGGTGATCTAGGAAATTTCCAGCTACCCCTGAATCAATAAAGGCTTGAGCGTGGACAGAATTCTGAAGAAAGTTAAGGGTAACAGGTACCAGGATCCCAGAAGAGTGAGAGGAGTTACTAGTGGCCAGGCTTAGAGGTACCCCACTTTTTTCCTCTAAGCGTTGGCTTTTCCCGACAGTATATCACAAAACAGGCAAAGTTTAGTAATGATAAGGCAGTTTAGCAAATAAGCACCCAGGAGCACAAACAGTAACACCTATACTTGGGCCAAGAGGAGAGGAATACTCACACTTACATACGCGCAGATCCGCGCCAAAAGAGGGCCCACAGGTGATCCGGCCGGCATCAGAATTGAAGTGGTGTTCGGCGATGCTGTCATCACTGCACGCCCACAGGAACAGCCACGTCCATGGCAACAGGAGCGGTGTGACACAGGAGCAGCGTGACAGTAGCAAAACCAAAGGAAAAAGCTACAAGCTGGTAATGTCTGTTAAGGAATGCAAAATTAAGGAACTGGGGGGAAGTCCTTGCAGATAGAACACTCTCCCTTGTGCTGTCAGGCTTTGCCCTAATCTTTCTTCCTTTAAATGCTCTCTGAAGACTTTTCTGTTCAGAGAAGCCTACCAGCCAACTCAATAATATTTCTCTTACCTAACAACATTTCCCTCATCTAACTCTGCATTAACATCTTTCTCAATCTTGCAGTCCTCACCTCCTGTTTCTCAACCTCCTACCCTTCTAGATTGTAAGTTCCCACAGGAATAGGGCCCTCAATTCCTCCTGTATGTGTTTGTAAATTTTGTCCTGTCTCTTAGAAGTTTTATATTATTGTTTTATTTAAATGAACTGTATCCATGGACAGCGCTGCGGAATATGATGGCGCTTCATAAATAAAGTATAATAATAAAAATAATAATACGATAGGAATGTGCAGGTAAGCATCCTTAAAGTGTATAGTCATCATGATCTGACCCTGTAGAACTGTAGTTAGAAAGAGGAAACCCTCAAGAACTTGTTTAAGGTCTTCAGATCCCGAATGGATCTGAACTCCCTGCTTCTTTGGGACTATAAATAGGAAGGACTCCCCTGCTGTGTTTAACACAAGACCAGGACCCAGTACTACCACGTCCTCTAGATCTTAAATACACTGAAGAAATGAGTCACGTTTCTCTAGACTCTTAAAGAAACCTATTTCGAAGAAGCCGTGACCGGCTAAAACCAAGACTTATTAAAAAGACTGAACCTGTCCCCTACAGGTTTGCTTGGAAGTATTTCAGACTGGATTGGTTTTCCAGTTAGAGTTGGAAGAATTTTGTTATTGAGAGGAATCAGATTTCCAAAAAGAGTGAAACTGTTGGCCGGATTTACCCTTGGCTCTAGAACTTTTGTCTTGGGGCAAAAATACTTACCACCCCTGAATATGGAGATGATGGAATCCAAAACTGGACCAAACAAGATCAAAGCCTTAAAGGTTGATGATAAAGTTTTACACTGTGTAAGCAGACCAAGTTTCAAACCATTGGGCCCTTCTAGCAAGAAGCTAAACTATTTGTTTTTATTTTTGTTTTTTGCATTAATGCGAATAATCAGAATGAGTGCATCACAAAGAATGAATTGTGCTTCCCTCAAACAGTAAATATGCTCTTGATTGTCTGCTAAGAATGATTCCTCAGATAAATCACACAAAAAGATGCTGCTCCTGCAATACAATCTTATGCCCACAGCTGGATGAGACAACAGATCTACATTTTTGAAATTTAGGAAGAGTAATAGACAAGACTACGAGCTAGTCCCATTCTGTGGAAATTATATGTGAGCAGTACTGGGACAAAAAATATCTCAACTGACTCAATTGAGTTTTAAGTGTGAAGATTGTTTTGCAATATTAACTTCCACTGGTTCAGGGACCTCAACCCAAAGGACTTAAAATCTCCTTAAATAAGACACAGATACCCGGTGCATAAACTGGAAGGTAATCTCTTTGAATTCCTGGTCTGAGTTTGAGGAGAATTCTGCAGAAAACTGTGCCCCATCAGAGAGAGAGAAAGAGGCATCAAGTCAGAAAACTGAACTGAATGAAAAGGTACCTCACCCTTAGACCTAACTAGAGAAAATATTTGATGGTGGCATATTGCCCCAAACCTGAGACACAGCGAACTTTAACTGCTCCTCAAAACATGGAGAAATCAATAACGCCATCCTGATCATTATACGTAGGAAGGCAGACAAACCAGATTTTATGTAGTAGAAGACGAGAAAATTGTTGCAAAGCTGAGAAAGATTACATACAGTAACCATCTTGAAAAGCATACATCCAGTTATTGAAAAAAACAAAAACTGTGGAACTACTCTCTAAATAGTCCACGTGAAAATGATATAGTGCAAGGGACACAAAAACGTAATTTATGCTTACCTGATAAATTAATTTCTTTCATGTTGGTGAGATCCCACGATCCATTACTCATGGGAATTACACTTCTCTACCACTAGGAGGAGGCAAAGATTCCCAAATGCTAAGAGCTCTATAAAACCCCTCCCACATACGGTACTGTGCAAAAGTCTTAGGCCACCATTAGATTTGTTGTTTTAGCAATGGTATAATGATTATATATCATTATTTCTCAGTCTCTTTATTAGAATACAACCAGAAAATACAGGGCATTTGTATGCAGTATTAAAAAAAAAAATCAGAAAAACAGCTTCTAAGGGGAATGGAGAATTTAAGCTATGAGAAGAGGCTACCCAAACTGGGTCTGTTTTCTTTAGAAAAAAGGAGCTTAAGAGGTGACATGATTAAGTTATATAAATATATTCAAGGACCATATACAGAGATGGTAGAAGCTGTGTTTATTCCAAGAAAATTTTTGTGACAAGAGGTCACAATTTAAGGTTGGAGGAAAGGAGATTTAATCTCCTGCAACGGAAACGTTTTTACACTGTAAGAGCAATAAAATTGTGGAACTCATTTCCAAAGGAGGTAGTGAATGCCAATACCCTAGACACATTTAAAAATTGTTTGGATACATTTCTGTCTAGAAAGAAAATTCACGGATATGATTGCTAGTATTAAATGGGTCATCTTTTAGTGGGATTATTTAAGTTTAACTGAAGCTTTTTGTAAGTATTTTAGATTTGAATAGGTTGAACTTGATAGACTTCAGTATTTTTTTAAACCTCATCTACTATGTTACTATGTATGTTCTATAGGCTGAACGGCCAAGTATTCCCCTACCTCCCTTACACTTGAGCAATAGCAAGAACCTGGCTCTTGTAAACCTAAATGGAACGGAACCCTAATTAATGTAATTGCTAACACCTGTATTTGTCCTACTATTTCATGTCACAATGACTCCTGTGAAAAAGATCTATTACACCAGGTTTGTGTAAGACATGCTTGAGCATTACATACATGTGGTATGAGTTTAATTAATTGGAAGCTTGCTAATAAGACCAACTTTCAATCACATTATTCCATTAAAAATGTCAAAGATCACAGAATTTGACAGACCTAAAATCATACTTTTGCATCAGCAAGGCAGCTCTCAAAGGTTCAAAACAGCAAACAAACTGGATACTCAAGATGTGGTATTAAAGCTGTTATAAAGAAATTTGAAAAATCAGGAGTGAACAAAAAAAAAAGTGCTGGAAAACTTTCAAAATCTGATGAGACGTTTCTCAGAGTTTCTTCATTGAGACCGTAAAAAGTCCAGCAAAGACTTGACTCAGCATCTGGCAGCTTCATTGGTATGCCAGGTTGACCCTTCTACAGTCCAAAGAAGCTTGATCAGGAATGGTCTTTATGGAAGGGTATCAGCCAAGAAACCACTATTTTTCGGAAGGAGAACAGGGTGAAAAGGCTAAGATATGCTAAAGTTCACAAAGATTGGAATGAAGATCAGTGGAAAAGAGTATTATGGAGTGACAAATCCAATCTTGAAATTTTTGGTTCCAATCGTCGACAATATGTGAGAAGAAGAGTTGGAGAGAGATGGAAGAATGAATGAGTGCTTGAAACCTTCAGTGAAACATGGTGGAGGGTCTGTCCGGGTTTGGGGCTGCATTTCTGTCACTGCTGTTGGCGATATTGTCTGAATTGATGGGACCATGAATGCTGAAAAGTACAGACAGGTTTTAAATCATCACGCCATTCCTTCTGGAAAGTGTCTGACTGGGAATGGTTTTATTTTTCATAAAAGCGATCCCAAGCACACTGCTAATACAATCATATTTGGAGTGAAAAACAGCTGATAAAACACTGACAGTCATGGACTGGCCTCCACGGAGTACAGACCTGAATATTATAGAGGCAGTATGGGATCACATGAACAGAGAAGATAAAAAATACAACCTAAATCTAAAGAAGAACTCTGGGAAGTGCTGAAAGAAACAATGAAAGAGGTACCGCTATAATAAAAAAATGTCTTTATTAAACAAAAGAGTTAAAAAAAGCCATGGACTCATCTACAAAGGTAGTTACAGAGAGCGTAGCACCTTGGCTAACATGTTTCGGTGCTTAAGCCGTAATCATAGCCTGGGGTGCAAACATAGGATACGTGGTTAAAAAGCATACAAAATTAGCTGATTGGTCAAACAATAAAAACAGAATACGCCCACTTAACATACTTAATCTAAACAGGAAAGACAAAGCCCTGTAATGAAACACGTATACAAATATATATATATATATATAAATCATATGAAAGAAAACCCTGTAAACTACCCTATCAACACAATGAAATTTATACAGAGTAGATCCAATAAACTATACAGGTTATGTAACTGATAGTTTAGAGCCTTAGTGAAACCTGCAGGGAATAGAAAAGATGGTTTGAAGACACATCTGCAGGAGAATTAAATCTCAACTGGAAGCGGCACTACAGAGTGAAAAAAGGCTCCACAACCATGTACATATATAAGTGGACTCTAATAGAATCAGAGTGAACTATGTTAAATATTGCCATAACCAGTACCATGTTATAGGACACTGGAGCCTAATAAGTGAAAAAATAGAATACACAGACTCTAGGGAATAATGCAAATTTGCATATGGTGAAATCAGACAGAAAGATAGGATGGATGGAAAGGGGAATGTACATAAAGACATTAAGCCAATAGGGAAAATATTGCAGGAAAATATATGGAAGATTCAGTGTATGGCGGCGACCGTATGAAGAGGATGGACCCGCTCCGCGCTGCCGTGATGAAGACTGAAGAGGCTGCCTAGATGAAGACTTCTCGCCGCCTGGATGAGGACTTCAACGCCTGGATGAAGATCGTTCAAGCGGGACTTCAAAATCTGTAAGTGGATCGTCAGGGGGTTAGTGTTAGGCTTTTATAAGGGTTTCTTGGTTGCTTTTTTTTTTTTACTTTAGGGTCTGCCCATACAAACGCCCTTTTCAGGGCAATGGGTAGCTTAGGATTTTTAGATATTTTTTTTTATTTTGTGGGTTTGGGAGGGTGGGGGTTTGTAATGTTAGTGCGTCTTTGTAAATTTTTTTCACTAACAGAGCTGCTATCTTTAGGGCAATGCCCTAGAAAAGGACATATAAAGATGACAATATAGCAATCATTTGATGTACAAGAGTAATGCTAATCCTCATTTTTACACCCCTAAAAACACTGTTACAGGCCGCTCTTGGGCCTTTTCTGCTATCTTTGTAAATGTCCAGGGGCTTATATTGAGAAAAACAAATAAAAAAAACAAATAAAAAAACAAAAAACAAACAAGAAACAATATACATCTAAAATAAAATAGTAAAATATAGAGCATAGCGTATTTTGATATTATAGATGCATAAACCGAAGCTGATCTCCTCAACTTAACTAGACTCTCACATTAACTTTTAACATTTAAATGGCGTTTGTAGTTTCTTAAGATATACACATAAGCAATAAGAAGACCGTACCCACTTCTCCTTTATTATACTGCTTTAAATGCTTTAAATTAGCTATACTTATATAGAAAGAGTTGTGCTCTGCTTCTGGAACAAGATACCAGACGGTGTTTCCAAACAGACCAAAACCGTTCAAAGTCTTTCTTAAGGTGCACTGTCAATGTATGGCTCCTTTCCTTGCAGATGCAAAGTTTGCTACTGAGAACCCAGGTGCAACCCCGGCCCAGGCCGCAAGTGGATCCCAGCCAAGCCCTATCTTGTCATTGTGGAGCCAAGGCTTTATTCTGTATTTGTAATCCTTCTCTGACTGTTAGAATCATTATGGGAGCCCCCCCCCCCAACAACCGCAGAGAGCCATCAAGGGTACATAAAGATATTACAAGCATTTCAGTGCTTCCCAGCGGACAAAAAATGGCGTTTTGTGTTACAATACATTTAGTCCATTTTCTATATCAAACAGTTTTAGCGCATTAAGCCAATGTAAATTAACCTCAAATCTAACGTGCAAATAAATACATGCATAACAACTCGTGATAATTATGTTTTAAAAGAGACATATAAACATAGAAAACCAACTTGAAAATTATTTATGTTGTCATTTTCTTTAATCGTTGTTTGTCCGTACCCAACCAATGCTCTTGGGAAGTCTAGCCCCCTTCATAATATAATCATAAGGATAAATCGACTCTAGTGTCCATCAGACTAGTGATCGGTAAATCACCAGCACATCTTTTCACCTGATTTAGATGGATCATATCCGGGAGCTCACTCAGGGCCATCTTTGTGTATACATCGGGCGTGGTGCCGGGCAGCATAGCAAGCACTCCATCATAGAATGCAGGTTCTGAAGTGTCGCTCTGATGTTTTGTTGGAAGCAAGTTACCAGGTATCTTTAAGTCCGTAATTTCAATGCGTTCCCGTTTCTGTTGCTTGAAAGAGCTGGGTCTCCCCTCATCTCTGTGATCCTGCATCATAGTAGTGTCGGAGACTGACTGCTGGCAGTAGCGTGGAGTAAACCCTATCTTTGATTGGCATGTATGGTTTTCCCGCCTTGGGACTTCCAGCATCAACCGTCGGGGTGTACTTTCATCTCCAGTCCTCAGTCCAATTGCAGGTGCCGTAAATTTAATGTTAGTTTGCTGATGTGTAGACATTGATGCGGTCTTATTGTATAGGAGCGTGGGCTTTCCCTGCATATGTGCTTTGGTTAGGTCAGGCTCACCACGCTGCAAAGCCACTTTATCCTCCTGTGCTATAGTTGGTTGGTCTGATAATGCTACATGGTCAGTTCCTTTCACTCTGTTGATGAGGAGTTGCAATTCTCGCTCTGAGGGAGCTTTATCAATCAAAGCCTGTAGCATAGCTTCTAATTTGGCAAAGCGATTATCTGACACATCGCAAAGCTCCCTGCTCTCCATTGCAGTGTTCTTTCGTAACTGAATTCTCTTTGATGCCAGTATATCTTGTGCTAGCATACGTGTTCTCTGTGAGATGAAAAAGGCTGTGAAGAGTCTAAAGTAAAACTTTATCTGTAAGATGCGACCAGCTTCGGTAAATCACCCCGGTGATCCGGGGGGGGGGAGCGCTGCCTGCGAGTTTTGCCGCCACTGCAGGCCTCTTTTGTACAGTTGCAACCCAGTGGTCATAAACACAGCAGGCTATATTAGATAAATCACTCTTTTTGTAGTTAAATGCTGTATAATCTGAGCTATAATCGGCAGATTATTGTCACCTCGCCCGGAGCTCAAGAAACATGCGACTGCTCACAGCTGCTACTTGGACACGCCCCGGGGGTGGGGTTTTTTTTAAGCAAAAGAGCTGTTTAACTCAGGGCAATGCCCTACAAAAGGCTCTTTTAAGGGCCCCCCAAAGGCCCTTTTAAGGACCCTTGGTAGTTTATTCTAGATTAGGCTTTTTCATTTTGTTTGTTTTTTTGTTTTTTTAAAAGGGTATTAGAATAGGAATAATCTATTTTTTTGGGATAATTTCATAGTTATTTTTTTGTAATGGTAGGCTTTTTATTTTTTGTAATGGTAGGTTTTTTATTTTTTGTAATGGTAGGATTTTTAATTTTTTGTAATGGTAGTTTTTTTATTTTTTGTAATGTTAGGTTTTAGTGTAAGGCAGGTTAGGTTTTATTTGACAGGTACGTTTGTATTTATTTTAACTAGCTAGTTAAGTGGATTGTCAGGGGGTTAGTGTTAGGCTTTTATAAGGGTTTTTTGGGTGGGGGTTTTTTTAGTTTAGGGTCTGGGCAGTAAAAGAGCTAAATGCTCTTTTAAGGGAAATGCCCTTACAAATGCCCTTTTCAGGGCAATGGGTAGCTTAGGTTTTTTTAGATAGTTTTTTTTTTTATTTTGTGGGGGTGGGGGTTTGTAATGTTAGTGGGTCTTTGTAATTTTTTTCACTAAAAGAGCTGCTATCTTTAGGGCAATGCCCTACAAAAGGCCCTTTTAAGGGACATTGGTAGTTTATTCTAGATTAGGTTTTTTATTTTGGGGTGTTTTTTTATGGGTATTAGAATAGGATTTTTTTTTTTTTTAATTTGTTATTTTGTGTAATGTATATTTTAGGGGGTGATATTTTTGGCCCTTGGTAGTTTGGGGGGGTTGTATAGTGTTATATGGTGGTTGTTTTATTTTTTGGAGCAAAAGAGCTGTTAAACTCAGGGCAATGCCCTCCAAAAGGCCCTTTTAATGACCCTTGGTAGTTTGGGGGGTGAGGGTTTCTATAGTGTTAGGGGGTGTTTGTATTATTTTTTGGAGCAAAAGAGCTGTTTAACTCAGGGCAATGCCCTAGAAAAGGCTCTTTTAAGGGCCACTCCAAAGGCCCTTTTAAGGGCCCTTGGTAGTTTATTCTAGATTAGGCTTTTTCATTTTGGGGTTGTTGTTTTTTTAAAAGGATTATTAGAATAGGAATAATCTTTATTTTTTTGGATAATTTCGTTTTTTTTTGTAATTGTAGGATTTTTTATTTTTTGTAATGGTATTAGTTATATTGTAGCTAGCTTATTTCACAGGTATGTATTTAGTTTACAATAGGTATTATTTAGTTAATAATTGTAAATTTAATTTAGATCTAATTTCATTATGTTAAAGTTAGGGGGTGTTAGGGTTAGGTTTAGGATTAGGGTTAATATAGTTTAATTTAGGTTGTTGCGATGTGAGGGGCTGGCGGTTTAGGGGTTAATAGGTTTATTTAGCTAATAATTGCAAATTTAATTTAGCTCTATTTCAAATATGTTAAAGTTAGGGGGTGTTAGGGTTACGCTAGGGTTAGGGGTTATTAGTTTAATTTAGGTTGTTGCGATGTGGGGGGCTGGTGGTTTAGGGGTTAACAGGTTTATTTAGTGGTAGTGATGAGGGAGGCCAGAGGTTTAGGGGTTAATGGCTTTATTTAGTTGTGGCGATGTCAGGGAGTGGCAGAATAGGGGTTAATATATTTATTATAGTGTGGGCGATATTGGGGTGTGGCGGAATAAGGGTTAATAACTTTTGTATAGTGGCGGCAATATCGGGAGCCCCAGATTAGGGGTTAATACTTTTATTTAGGTGGCATGCTATCGGAAGCGGCAGATTAGGGGTTAATAACTGTAGGCAGGCGTTGGCGATGTCGGGGGCAGCATATTAGTGGTGTTTAGACTCATGGTTTATGTTAGGTTTAAACTGTATTTTCTTTTTCCCCATAGACATCAATAGGGCTGCGTTACGGAGCTTTTGTTTCCGCAATCGCAGGTGTTAGACTTCTCCCCATTGATGTCTATGGGAAAAGCGTGCACGAGCACATCAAACACAGCACTTGTTTTGGGTGCGGTATGGAGCTTAAAATCTCCAAATCGCACGCGCAAGCTGTGTTTTTCAAAACTTGTAAAGGCAGCGCTATAGGGAATTAAATAACGCAACTTTTGTTGCGTTCGTTAATTTCCCTATATCGCTCAAAACTCGTAATCTAGCTGTATGTCTTTTCCTGCATTATTTTCCCTATTGAGTTAATGTCTTTATGTACATTCCCCTTTCCATCCACCCTATCTTTCTGTCTGATTTCACCATATGCAAATTTGCATTATTCCCTAGAGTCTGTGTATTCTATTTTTCATTTTTTCACTTATTAGGCTCCAGTGTCCTATAACATGGTATTGGTTATGGCAATATTTACCATAGTTCACACTATCTGATTTTATTAGAGTCCACTTAAAGGGACATGACACCCACATTTTTTCTTTCATGATTTAGAAAGAGAATGCAATTTTAAACATCTTTCTAATTTACTTATATTAACTAATTTGTTTTATTCTCTTGATATTCTTTGCTGAAAAGCATATCTAGATATGCTCAGTAGCTGCTGATTGGTTGATGCACATAGAAGCCTCGTGTGATTGGCTCACCATGTGCATTGCTTTTTCTTCAACTAAGGATATCTAAAAAATGAAGCAAAATAAATAATAGAAGTAAATGGTAATGTTGTTTAAATTTCTATTCTCTATCTGAATCATGAAAGAAAGATTTTGGGTTTAGTGACCCTTTAATTATGTACATGTTTGTGGAGATTTTTTCACTCTGTAGTGCTGCTTCCAGTTGAGATTAAATTCTCCTGCAGATGTGTCTTCAAACCATCTTTTCTATTCCCTGCAGGTTTCACTAAGGCTCTCAACAATCAGTCACATATATAACCTGGATAGTTTATTGGATCTACTCTGTTTAAATTTCATCATTTTAACAGATTATATTGTGTGTTGATAAGGTAGTTTACAGGGTTTTCTTTTATATGATTTATATATCTATACTATAATTGTGTTTGTAATGTCCATCGCCGTCGGCAGTTGCGCACGCATCCTCAATGGAATGTTGGCAGCCAACAGAATGAAGTATAACAAAAAAAAAAAAAACTCCCACACAAAGTATTAACACCTAGACCGCAAACCCACACATCGCAAAATAATAAACGGCTAGATTACGAGTTTTGCGTTATGAGTGAAAAAGCCTTGTAACGCTGCTTTTTCACTACCGCTGCTATTACGAGTCTTGCAGGTATAGCTGTACCGCACACTTTTTTGGCCATAAAGCAACATAACTACCGCAGCTTTCAAAAAGTCCTTTTGCAATGGGACTTCCATAGCGCCGGTATTACGAGTTTGCCTGTCCGGCCAAAAAATGAGCGGTACAGCCCATAACTACAAGATCCTTACCGTAAAATGAAAGTCAGTAGTTATGAGTTTTACGTTACAAAGCTGTACCATAAAACTCATAACTAAAGTGCTAAAAAGTACACTAATACCCATAAACTACCTATTAACCCCTAAACCGAGGCCCTCCCGCATCGCAAACACTAAAATTAAATTATTAACCCCTAATCTGCCGCTCTGGACATCGCCGCCACTATAATAAACATATTAACCCCTAAACCGCTGTACTCCTGCTTCGCAAACACTAGTTAAATATTATTAACCCCTAATCTGCTGTCCCTAACATCACCGCAACCTACATTACTGTTATTAACCCCTAATCTGCTGCCCCCAAAATCCCTGCCGCAATAACAGAATTTATGTTTACCTGATAAATTTCTTTCTCCAACGGTGTGTCCGGTCCACGGCGTCATCCTTACTTGTGGGATATTCTCTTCCCCAACAGGAAATGGCAAAGAGCCCAGCAAAGCTGGTCACATGATCCCTCCTAGGCTCCGCCTACCCCAGTCATTCGACCGACGTTAAGGAGGAATAATAGCATAGGAGAAACCATATGGTACCGTGGTGACTGTAGTTAAAGAAAATAAATTATCAGACCTGATTAAAAAACCAGGGCGGGCCGTGGACCGGACACACCGTTGGAGAAAGAAATTTATCAGGTAAACATAAATTCTGTTTTCTCCAACATAGGTGTGTCCGGTCCACGGCGTCATCCTTACTTGTGGGAACCAATACCAAAGCTTTAGGACACGGATGAAGGGAGGGAGCAAATCAGGTCACCTAAATGGAAGGCACCACGGCTTGCAAAACCTTTCTCCCAAAAATAGCCTCAGAAGAAGCAAAAGTATCAAACTTGTAAAATTTGGTAAAAGTGTGCAGTGAAGACCAAGTCGCTGCCCTACATATCTGATCAACAGAAGCCTCGTTCTTGAAGGCCCATGTGGAAGCCACAGCCCTAGTGGAATGAGCCGTGATTCTTTCGGGAGGCTGCCGTCCGGCAGTCTCGTAAGCCAATCTGATGATGCTTTTAATCCAAAAAGAGAGAGAGGTAGAAGTTGCTTTTTGACCTCTCCTTTTACCTGAATAAACAACAAACAGGGAAGATGTTTGTCTAAAATCCTTTGTAGCATCTAAATAGAATTTTAGAGCGCGAACAACATCCAAATTGTGCAACAAGCGTTCCTTCTTTGAAACTGGTTTCGGACACAGAGAAGGTACGATAATCTCCTGGTTAATGTTTTTGTTAGAAACAACTTTTTTTTTTTATCAACGGAATGTAAGGGTTCAAACGGAACCCCCTGAAGAACTGAAAGAACTAAATTGAGACTCCAAGGAGGAGTCAAAGGTTTGTAAACAGGCTTGATTCTAACCAGAGCCTGAACAAAGGCTTGAACATCTGGCACAGCTGCCAGTTTTTTGTGAAGTAACACCGACAAGGCAGAAATCTGTCCCTTCAGGGAACTTGCCGATAATCCTTTTTCCAATCCTTCTTGAAGGAAGGATAGAATCCTAGGAATCTTAACCTTGTCCCAAGGGAATCCTTTAGATTCACACCAACAGATATATTTTTTCCAAATTTTGTGGTAAATCTTTCTAGTTACAGGCTTTCTGGCCTGAACAAGAGTATCGATAACAGAATCTGAGAAACCTCGCTTCGATAAAATCAAGCGTTCAATCTCCAAGCAGTCAGCTGGAGTGAAACCAGATTTGGATGTTCGAACGGACCCTGAACAAGAAGGTCTCGTCTCAAAGGTAGCTTCCAAGGTGGAGCCGATGACATATTCACCAGATCTGCATACCAAGTCCTGCGTGGCCACGCAGGAGCTATCAAGATCACCGACGCCCTCTCCTGATTGATCCTGGCTACCAGCCTGGGGATGAGAGGAAACGGCGGGAACACATAAGCTAGTTTGAAGGTCCAAGGTGCTACTAGTGCATCCACTAGAGCCGCCTTGGGATCCCTGGATCTGGACCCGTAGCAAGGAACTTTGAAGTTCTGACGAGAGGCCATCAGATCCATGTCTGGAATGCCCCAAAGTTGCGTGACTTGGGCAAAGATTTCCGGATGGAGTTCCCACTCCCCCGGATGCAATGTCTGACGACTCAGAAAATCCGCTTCCCAATTTTCCACTCCCGGGATGTGGATAGCAGACAGGTGGCAGGAGTGAGACTCCGCCCATAGAATAATCTTGGTCACTTCTTCCATCGCTAGGGAACTCCTTGTTCCCCCCTGATGGTTGATGTACGCAACAGTCGTCATGTTGTCTGATTGAAACCGTATGAACTTGGTCCTCGCTAGCTGAGGCCAAGCCTTGAGAGCATTGAATATCGCTCTCAGTTCCAGAATATTTATCGGTAGAAGAGATTCTTCCCGAGACCAAAGACCCTGAGCTTTCAGGGATCCCCAGACCGCGCCCCAGCCCATCAGACTGGCGTCGGTCGTGACAATGACCCACTCTGGTCTGTGGAATGTCATCCCTCGTGACAGGTTGTCCAGGGACAGCCACCAACGGAGTGAGTCTCTGGTCCTCTGATTTACTTGTATCTTTGGAGACAAGTCTGTATAGTCCCCATTCCACTGACTGAGCATGCACAGTTGTAATGGTCTTAGATGAATGCGCGCAAAAGGAACTATGTCCATTGCCGCTACCATCAACCCGATCACTTCCATGCACTGAGCTACGGAAGGAAGAGGAACGGAATGAAGTATTCGACAAGAGTCCAGAAGCTTTGTCTTTCTGGCCTCTGTTAGAAAAATCCTCATTTCTGAGGAGTCTATAATTGTTCCCAAGAAGGGAACCCTTGTTGACGGGGATAGAGAACTCTTTTCCACGTTCACTTTCCAGCCGTGCGATCTGAGAAAGGCCAGGACGATGTCCGTGTGAGCCTTTGCTCGAGGGAGGGACGACGCTTGAATCAGAATGTCGTCCAGGTAAGGTACTACTGCAATGCCCCTTGGTCTTAGCACAGCTAGAAGGGACCCTAGTACCTTTGTGAAAATCCTTGGAGCAGTGGCTAATCCGAAAGGAAGCGCCACGAACTGGTAATGTTTGTCCAGGAATGTAAACCTTAGGAACCGATGATGTTCCTTGTGGATAGGAATATGTAGATACGCATCCTTTAAATCCACCGTGGTCATGAATTGACCTTCCTGGATGGAAGGAAGGATAGTTCGAATGGTTTCCATCTTGAAAGATGGGACCTTGAGAAATTTGTTTAAGATCTTGAGATCTAGGATTGGTCTGAATGTTCCCTCTTTTTTGGGAACTATGAACAGATTGGAGTAGAACCCCATCCCTTGTTCTCTCAATGGAACAGGATGAATCACTCCCATTTTTAACAGGTCTTCTACACAATGTAAGAACGCCTGTCTTTTTATGTGGTCTGAAGACAACTGAGACCTGTGGAACCTTCCCCTTGGGGGAAGTCCCTTGAATTCCAGAAGATAACCCTGGGAGACTATTTCTAGCGCCCAAGGATCCAGAACATCTCTTGCCCAAGCCTGAGCGAAGAGAGAGAGTCTGCCCCCCACCAGATCCGGTCCCGGATCGGGGGCCGATATTTCATGCTGTCTTGGTAGCAGTGGCAGGTTTCTTTGCCTGCTTTCCCTTGTTCCAGCCTTGCATTGGTCTCCAAGCTGGCTTGGCCTGAGAAGTATTACCCTCTTGCTTAGAGGACGTAGCACCTTGGGCTGGTCCGTTTTTACGAAAGGGACGAAAATTAGGTCTATTTTTTGCCTTGAAAGGCCGATCCTGAGGAAGGGCATGACCCTTACCCCCAGTGATATCAGAGATAATCTCTTTCAAGTCAGGACCAAACAGCGTTTTCCCCTTGAAAGGAATGTTTAGTAGCTTGTTCTTGGAAGACGCATCAGCCGACCAAGATTTCAACCAAAGCGCTCTGCGCGCCACAATAGCAAACCCAGAATTCTTAGCCGCTAACTTAGCCAATTGCAAAGAGGCGTCTAGAGTGAAAGAATTAGCCAATTTGAGAGCATTGACTCTGTCCATAATCTCCTCATAAGGAGGAGAGTCACTATCGAGCACCTTAATCAGTTCATCAAACCAGAAATATGCGGCTGTAGTGACAGGGACAATGCATGAAATGGGTTGTAGAAGGTAACCCTGCTGAACAAACATCTTTTTAAGCAAACCTTCTAATTTTTTATCCATAGGATCTTTGAAAGCACAACTATCCTCTATGGGAATAGTGGTGCGTTTGTTTAAAGTAGAAACCGCTCCCTCGACCTTGGGGACTGACTGCCATAAGTCCTTTCTGGGGTCGACCATAGGAAACAATTTTTTAAATATGGGGGGAGGGACGAAAAGAATACCGGGCCTTTCCCATTCTTTATTAACAATGTCCGCCACCCGCTTGGGTATAGGAAAAGCTTCTGGGAGCCCCGGCACCTCTAGGAACTTGTCCATTTTACATAGTTTCTCTGGGATGACCAAATTTTCACAATCATCCAGAGTGGATAATACCTCCTTAAGCAAAATGCGGAGATGTTCCAATTTAAATTTAAAAGTAATCACATCAGATTCAGCCTGCTGAGAAATGTTCCCTAAATCAGTAATTTCTCCCTCAGACAAAACCTCCCTGGCTCCCTCAGATTGGGTTAGGGGCCCTTCAGAGATATTAATATCAGCGTCGTCATGCTCTTCAGTAACTAAAACAGAGCATCCACGCTTACGCTGACAAGGGTTCATTTTGGCTAAAATGTTTTTGACAGAATTATCCATTACAGCCGTTAATTGTTGCATAGTAAGGAGTATTGGCGCGCTAGATGTACTAGGGGCCTCCTGAGTGGGCAAGACTCGTGTAGACGAAGGAGGGAATGATGCAGTACCATGCTTACTCCCCTCACTTGAGGAATCATCTTGGGCATCATTGTCATTATCACATAAATCACATTTATTTAAATGAATAGGAATTCTGGCTTCCCCACATTCAGAACACAGTCTATCTGGTAGTTCAGACATGTTAAACAGGCATAAACTTGATAAGAAAGTACAAAAAACGTTTTGAAATAAAACCGTTACTGTCACTTTAAATTTTAAACTGAACACACTTTATTACTGCAATTGCGAAAAAACATGAAGGAATTGTTCAAAATTCACCAAACTTTCACCACAGTGTCTCAAAGCCTTGAAAATATTGCACACCAATTTTGGAAGCTTTAACCCTTAAAATAACGGAACCGGAGCCGTTTTAAGCTTTAACCCCTTTACAGTCCCTGGTATCTGCTTTGCTGAGACCCAACCAAACCCAAGGGGAATACGATACCAAATGATGCCTTCAGAAGTCTTTTATAAGTATCAGAGCTCCTCTCACATGCGACTGCATGCCATGCCTCTCAAAAACAAGTGCGCAACACCGGCGCGAAAATGAGACTCTGCCTATGCTTTGGGAAAGCCCCTAAAGAATAAGGTGTCTAAAACAGTGCCTGCCGATATTATTATATCAAAATACCCAGAATAAATGATTCCTCAAGGCTAAATAAGTGTTAATATCAATCGATTTAGCCCAAAAAATGTCTACAGTCTAAATAAGCCCTTGTGAAGCCCTTATTTACAATCGTAATAAACATGGCTTACCGGATCCCATAGGGAAAATGACAGCTTCCAGCATTACATCGTCTTGTTAGAATGTGTCATACCTCAAGCAGCAAAGGACTGCAAACTGTTCCCCCAACTGAAGTTAATGCTCTCAACAGTCCTGTGTGGAACAGCCATGGATTTTAGTTACGGTTGCTAAAATCATTTTCCTCATACAAACAGAATTCTTCATCTCTTTTCTGTTTCTGAGTAAATAGTACGTACCAGCACTATTTGAAAATAACAAACTCTTGATTGAATAATGAAAAACTACAGTTAAACACTAAAAAACTCTAAGCCATCTCCGTGGAGATGTTGCCTGTACAACGGCAAAGAGAATGACTGGGGTAGGCGGAGCCTAGGAGGGATCATGTGACCAGCTTTGCTGGGCTCTTTGCCATTTCCTGTTGGGGAAGAGAATATCCCACAAGTAAGGATGACGCCGTGGACCGGACACACCTATGTTGGAGAAACTAGTTATTAACGCCTAAACCTAACACTAAGTCTAACCCTAACCCTAACTTTAACATAATTTAAATTATTCCAAATAAAAATTACAATTAATACCTACATTATTCCTATTTAAAACTAAATAAATACTTACCTGTAAAATAAAACCTAAGCTAGCTACAATATAACTAATAGTTAGATTGTATCTAGCTTATGTTTTATTTTTATTTCACAGGTAAGTTTGTATTTATTTTAACTAGGTAGACTAGTTACTAAATAGTTATTAACTATTTACTAACTACTTAGTTAAAATAAATACAAATTTACCTGTAAAATAAAACCTAACCTGTCTTACACTAACACCTAACATTACACTACAATTAAATAAATTACATTAAATACAATTAACTAAATTACAAAAAAATAAACACTAAATTACACAAAATAAAAAAGAAATGATCAAATATTTAAACTAAATTACACCTAATCTAATAGCCCTATCAAAATAAAAAAGCCCCCCCTAAATACCCCCCCCAGCCTAAACTGCCAATGGCATGGCCTTTTGCGGGGCATTGCCCCAAATAAAATCCTATCTAAAAAACCTAAGCTCCCCATTGCCCTGAAAAGGGCATTTGGATAGTTATTGCCCTTAAAAGGGCATTTAGCTATTTTTCGGTGCCCAAACCCTTAGTTTAAAAATAAAACCCACCCAATAAATCCTTAAAAAACCTAACACTAACCCCCGAAGATCCACTTACAGTTTTTGAAGACCGGACATCCATCCTCATCAAGCCGGGAGAAGTCTTCAACGAAGCCAGGAGAAGTCTTAATCCAAGCGGCAAGAAGTTGTCCTACAGGCGGGCAGAAGTCTTCATCCAGACGGCATCTTCTATCTTCATCCTTCCAACGCGTAGTGGCTCCATCTTCAAGACATCCGGTGGGAGCATCCTCTTCTGTCGACGGCTACTGAAGAATGAAGGTTCCTTTAAGGGACGTCATCCAAGATGGCGTCCCTTGAATTCCGATTGGCTGATAGAATTCTATCAGCCAATCAGAATTAAAGTTGAAAAAATTCTATTGGCTGATCCAATTAGGCAATAGGATTGAGCTCACATTCTATTGGCTGATTGGAACAGCCAAAAGAATGTGAGCTCAATCCTTCATTCTTCAGTAGCCGTCGACAGAAGAGGATGCTCCGTGCTGGATGTCTTGAAGATGGAGCCGCTCTGCATCGGAAGGATGAAGATAGAAGATGCCGTCTGGATTAAGACTTCTGCCCGCCTGGAGGACAACTTCTTGCCGCTTGGATTAAGACTTCTCCTGGCTTTGTTGAGGACTTCTGCCCGCTTGGATGAAGCATTCTCCCGGCTTGATGAGGATGGATGTCCGGTCTTCAAAAACTCTAAGTGGATCTTCAGGGGTTAGTGTTAGGTTTTTTAAGGGTTTATTTGGTGGGTTTTATTTTTAAACTAGGGGTTTGGGCACCGAAAAATAGCTAAATGCCCTTTTACGAGCAATAACTATCCAAATGCCCGCCTGGAGGACCACTTCTTGCCGCTTGGATGAAGACTTCTCCTGGCTTGATGAGGATGGATGTCTGGTCTTCAAAAACTGTAAGTGGATCTTCGGGGGTTAGTGTTAGGTTTTTTTAAGGGTTTATTGGGTGGGTTTTATTTTTAGATTAGGGGTTTGGGCACCAAAAAGAGCTAAATTCCCAGCCAAATGCCTTTTTCAGGGCAATTGGGAGCTTAGGCTTTTTTAGATAGGATTTTATTTGGTTGTGTGGGTGGTGGGTTTTACTGTTGGGGGGTTGTTTGTATTTTTTTTTACAAATAAAAGAGCTTATTTATTTGGAGCAATGCCCCACAAAAGGGCCTTTTAAGAGCCACTGACAGTTTAGTTTAGGCTAGGGTTTTTTTTTTTTATTTGGGGGGGGGCTTTTTATTTTGATAGGGCTATTAAATTAGGTGTAATTAGTTTAAATAATTGATCATTTCTTTTTTATTTTGTGTAATTTAGTGTTTATTTTTTTTGTAATTTAGTTAATTCTATTTAATTAATTAATGTAATTGATTTAATTGTAGTTTAATATTAGGTGTTAGTGTACGACAGGTTAGGTTTTATTTGTATTTTAATTTGTATTTATTTTAACTAGGTAGCTAGTAAATAGTTAATAACTATTTACTAACTAATCTACCTAGTTAAAATAAATACAAACTTGCCTGTGAAATAAAAATAAAACCTAAGCCAGCTACAATGTAACTATTAGTTATATTGAAGCTATCTTAGGGTTTATTTCATAGGTAAGTATTTAGTTTTAAATAGGAATTATTTAGTTAATGATAGTAATTTTTATTTAGATTTATTTTAATTATATTAAAGTTAGGGGTGTTAGACTTAGGGTTAGGTTTAGGGGTTAATAACTTTAGTATAGTGGCGGCTACGTTGGGGGCAGCAGATTATGGGTTAATAAGTGTAGGTAGGTGGCGGCGATGTCGGGGGGCAGCAGATTAGGGGTTAATAAGTGTAATGTAGGTGTCAGCGATGTCGGGGGCAGCAAATTAGGAGTGTTTAGACTCAGGGTTTATGTTAGGGTGTTAGGTGTAAACATACATTTTCTTTCCCCATAGGAATCAATGGGGCTGCATTACGGAGCTTTACGCTCCTTTATTGCAGGTGTTAGGCTTTTTTTAGCCGGCTCTCCCCATTGATGTCTATGGGGAAATCCTGCACGAGCACCTGTAATAGCAGCGCTATAGGGAGGTGAGCGGTTGCAACTTGCAAGTAAGTAGCGAGCCCGCAAAACTCGAAATCTGGCCGAAAGTAATTAACCGCTTAATGCCTTAACTGTCAACCACCAACATCGCAATAAACCTAATTACCCTATTAACAACTAAACCACAAAACCCCACATCGCAATAAACCTAATTACCCTATTAACCCCTAAACCGCAAAACCCCCACATTGCAATAAACTTAATTACCCTATTAACCCCTAACCCGCAAAACCCCACATCGCAATAAACATAATTACCCCATTAACCCCTGAACCACAAAACCCCCTCATCGCAATTAACCTTATTAACCCTATTAACCCCTAAAACGCAAAACCTCCACATCGCAATAAACCTAATTAATCTATTAACCCCTAAACCGAAAAACCCCCACATCGCAAAATAAACGTAATTAACCTATTAACCACTTAAACCGCCAAAACCCACAACGCAAATAACTAATTAAATTACTAAGCCCCCTAACCTAACACCCCCTAAATTAACCCAAATTACCTAAACTAAAAGATACTAAAGTTACAAAAAATAAAAAAGGCTAACATTACAGAAAATAAAAAAGCAAATTACCAAAGTTTAAAAAATTAAACAGAATCCCAATGAAAGTAAAAAAAAAACCCACCAAAATAAAAACACCCCCTAATCTAGGAATAAACTAACAATAGCCCTTAAAAGGGCCTTTTGTAGGGCATTGCTCTAAGTTTAACAGCTCTTTTAAGAATTAAACATACTATGACCCCCCCAACAGTAAATCCACCAACCTCCACAAAATAAAAAACCTAACACTGAAAAAAACTAAACTATCCATTGCCCTGAAAAGGGCATTTGTATGGGGGTTGCCCATCCCTAATCTAAAAAAAACCCCCCAATAAACCAAAAACCTAACACTAAAGCCCCAAATAGATACTCACTGGTCCTGAAGTCCGGCGGAGAAGGTCCTCTTCCATGCGGTATGTATGTATGTATTGGGTACTTGTAAAGGACGGCTAATCACCCATAAGGGTCTCAAGGCGATGCTCATTTTATCGACCTCAGAAGGATGAAAGGCTGAGTGGACCTCGCCGGGGATCGAACCTGCAACCCTGCTACAGAGCTCAGCCACAGTGCCTTAGCATGCTGAGCTATCTGTCCGGCATCATGCGGTGGTCTTCTTCATCCAGGACCGCAGAACTGAAGACCGGCGACGGCGGAACTGAAGACCAACAACCGTGGAGGATCCTCTTCTTCCGATCGCCGCTGACACTGAATAGTGAATTTAAGGTACGCGATTAAAGAGGGCGTCCCTTGAATTCCAATTGGCTGATTTGATTCTTCAAATTCAAATCTGCCAATAGGATGAGAGCTATTGAAATCCTATTGGCTGGTTTGAACCGTCGACAGTTGCGCACGCATCCTCAATGGAATGTTAGCAGCGCAAAACAATCAAACTGAGACAGCTGCCTGAAGAACCTTTCTACCAGAGGCTGCTTCAGAAGAAGCAAAGACTTAAACATGGTAGAAGCCTCATTCTTAAAAGACCAAGAAGTGGCAACTGACCTTGTAGAATGAGCAGCAATCCACTGCAGCGGAGGCTGACCTGCCTCCAAATACTCTTTGTGAATCAAAAGTTTTAACCAAGAGGCTAAAGAGGTCTTCTGACCTTTCCTACGGCCAGTAAAAAAAGAACAAACAAACTAGAAGTTTGTCTAAAATTCTTAGTAGCATCAACATAATATTTCAATGCCCTAACAACATCCAGAGAATGCAAAGATCTTTTAGAAGCATTCTTAGGATTAGGACACAAAGAAGGAACAACAATTTCTCTGCCAATGTTGTCTGAAGAAAACCCTTAGGCAAAAAATGAAACAATGTCTGTAAAAGGCATATGCCCAAAAGGAGGATCCTGCAAAACACTTAATACTATGTTAAGATTCCATGGAGGAGTAATAGGCTTGATAATAGGTTTAATTCGGACTAGCGCCTGAAGAAAACAATGAACATCAGAAATATTAGCAATCTTTCTGTGGAACAAAACTGAAAGACCTGAAATCTGCCCTTTCAGGGAACTTGCAGATAAACCATTATCTAGGCCATTCTGCAAAAATAGAAGAATCTGAGGAATTCTAAAACCTTGTGATAAATCTTCCTAGAAAAAGGTTTACAACATTGTAATCACAGAATCTTAGAAACCCCTATGTTTTAGAATTAATGGTTCAATTTCCATGCCATCAAGTTTAGAGACTTAAGATCCAGGGTCCCATCCGATATGCAGCGTCGCCCGCAGAAGCCGGCGACACCAGATTTTGCGCGGGTTTGGTATCACATATACGGCGTAACATAGAAGTTACGCTCGTATATTTCTGCCTTCGTCCGTGGTTTTTTGCCCCATAGAGTGAAATAGAAAACACGCGCAATTTGGTATCCAATATACAGCTTAAGGACTTACGTGGCGAAAATGGAGAAATCTTACTCCATTTTCACCTCGCCACAAAATGCAGGCGTAGCAAGCCTTGCGCTGAGTATTGGAACCCCGTAACTCCCTAAAATGCCTGAATAATAAAACCTAACACCTAACGAATGCGCAATGTATATCTACCTGTCAACCGCAATCCCCCACCGCAATACCTAATAAAGTGTTTAACCCCTAAACCACCGCTCCCGGACCCCGCCGCCACCTACATTAAATGTATTACCCCCTAATTTGACCCCCCTACACCGCCGCCACTTATTTTAAATTTATTAACCCCTAATCTGACCCCCCTACACCGCCGCCACCTATATTAAATTTATTAACCCCTAATCTGACTCCCCTACACCGGCGTCACCTACATTAAATATAATACCCCCTAATCTGACCCCCCTACACCGCCGCCACCTACATTAAATATATTAACCCCTAATCTGATCCCCCTACACCACCGCCACCTATATTAAATATATTACCCCCTAATCAGACCCCCCTACACCGCCACCTATATTAAATATATTAACCCCTAAACCTAAGTCTAACACCCCCTAACTTAATTCTTATTTAACTAAATCTAAATAATATTAATATTATTAACTAAATTATTCCTATTTAAAACTAAATACTTACCTATAAAATAAACCCTAAGATAGCTACAATATAATTAATAATTGCATTGTAGATATTTTAGGGTTTATATTTATTTTACAGGTAACTTTGTATTTATTTTAACTAGGTATAATAGCTATTAAATAGTTAATAACTATTTAATAGCTACCTAGTTAAAATAATTACAAAATTACCTGTAAAATAAATCCTAACCTAAGTTACAAATACACCTAACACTACACTATCAATAAATTAAATAAACTACAATTATCTAAACTAAAATACAATTAAATAAACTATATTACAAAAACAAACACTAAATTACAAAAAATAAAAAAATATTACAAGAATTTTAAACTAATTACACCTAATCTAAGCCACCTAATAAAATAAAAAAGCCCCCCAAAATAATAAAAATTTCCCTACCCTAAACTAAATTACAAATAGCCCTTAAAAGGGCCTTTTGCGGGGCATTGCCCCAAAGTAATCAGCTCTATTACCAGCCTTTCTTAGGGCCTTTTGCGGGGCATTGCATTGCACTGTAATTCTATTGGCTGATTTGAATAGCCAATAGAATTACAGTAGCTAATATTATATTGGCTATTCAAATCAGCCAATAGAATTACAGTAGCTCTCATCCAATTGGCTGATTTGAATTTGAAGGCTCAAATCAGCCAATAGGAATTCAAGGGACGCCATTTTGAATCGCGTACCTTGAATTCCTATTCAGTGTACGGCAGAGATCGTATGAAGAGGATCCTCCATGCTCCATGGCTCCTCGGTCTTCAGTTCCAGCGTCGCTGATCTTCAGTTCCAGCGTAGCCGGTCTACAGTTCCAGAGTCGACGGTCTTCAGCTCCGTGGTCATCGTTCTTCAACTCCTCCGCTCCGCGCCGGCTGGTTCCTGGAAGAAGAAGAGGTCGCCACTTGGAAGAAGACTCCACCGCCTGGAACAGGACCTTCTCCGCTGGTCTTCAGGACAGGTAAGGACCACTTGGGGGTTAGACTTAGATTTTTTTAGGGGGATCGGGTGGGTTTTAGAGTAGGGGTGTGTGGGTGGTGGGTTGTAATGTGGGGGAGGAATTGTTCTTTTTTTTCAGTTAAAAGAGCTGATTACTTTGGGGCAATGCCCCGCAAAAGGCCCTTTTAAGGGCTGGTAATAGAGCTGATTACTTTGGGGCAATGCCCTGCAAAAGGCCCTTTTAAGGGCTATTTGTAATTTAGGGTAAGGAAATTTTATTATTTTGGGGGGCTTTTTAATTTTATTAGGGGGCTTAGATTAGGTGTCATTAGTTTAAAATTCTTGTAATATTTTTTTATTTTTTGTAATTTAGTGTCTGTTTTTTGTAATATAGTTTAGTTTATTTAATTGTATTTTAGTTTAGATAATTGTAGTTTATTTAATAAATTTATTGATAGTGTAGTGTTAGGTGTATTTGTAACTTAGGTTAGGATTTATTTTACAGGTAATTTTGTAATTATTTTAACTAGGTAGCGATTAAATAGTTATTAACTATTTCATAGCTATTGTACCTAGTTAAAATAAATACAAAGTTACCTGTAAAATAAATATAAACCCTAAAATATCTACAATGTAATTATTAATTATATTGTAGCTATCTTAGGGTTTATTTTATAGGTAAGTATTTAGTTTTAAATAGGAATAATTTAGTTAATAATAACAGAATTTATGCTTACCTGATAAATTACTTTCTCCAACGGTGTGTCCGGTCCACGGCGTCATCCTTACTTGTGGGATATTCTCTTCCCCAACAGGAAATGGCAAAGAGCCCAGCAAAGCTGGTCACATGATCCCTCCTAGGCTCCGCCTACCCCAGTCATTCGACCGACGTACAGGAGGAAATATGCATAGGAGAAACCATATGATACCGTGGTGACTGTAGTTAGAGAAAATAATTCATCAGACCTGATTAAAAAAACCAGGGCGGGCCGTGGACCGGACACACCGTTGGAGAAAGTAATTTATCAGGTAAACATAAATTCTGTTTTCTCCAACATAGGTGTGTCCGGTCCACGGCGTCATCCTTACTTGTGGGAACCAATACCAAAGCTTTAGGACACGGATGAAGGGAGGGAGCAAATCAGGTCACCTAAATGGAAGGCACCACGGCTTGCAAAACCTTTCTCCCAAAAATAGTCTCCGAAGAAGCAAAAGTATCAAATTTGTAAAATTTGGCAAAAGTGTGCAGTGAAGACCAAGTCGCTGCCTTACATATCTGGTCAACAGAAGCCTCGTTCTTGAAGGCCCATGTGGAAGCCACAGCCCTAGTGGAGTGAGCTGTGATTCTTTCAGGAGGCTGCCGTCCGGCAGTCTCATAAGCCAATCGGATAATGCTTTTAAGCCAAAAAGAAAGAGAGGTAGAAGTTGCTTTTTGACCTCTCCTTTTACCAGAATAAACAACAAACAAAGAAGATGTTTGTCTGAAATCTTTAGTAGCCTCTAAATAGAATTTTAGAGCACGGACTACGTCCAAATTGTGTAACAAACGTTCCTTCTTTGAAACTGGGTTCAGACACAAAGAAGGTACAACTATCTCCTGGTTAATATTTTTGTTGGAAACAACTTTCGGAAGAAAACCAGGCTTAGTACGCAAAACCACCTTATCTGCATGGAACACCAGATAGGGCGGAGAACACTGCAGAGCAGATAACTCTGAAACTCTTCTAGCAGAAGAAATTGCAACCAAAAACAAAACTTTCCAAGATAATAACTTAATATCTACGGAATGTAAGGGTTCAAACGGAACCCCTTGAAGAACTGAAAGAACTAGATTTAGACTCCAGGGAGGAGTCAAAGGTCTGTAAACAGGCTTGATTCTAACCAGAGCCTGAACAAACGCTTGAACGTCTGGCACAGCTGCCAGTCTTTTGTGAAGTAAAACAGATAAAGCAGAGATCTGTCCCTTCAGAGAACTTGCAGATAATCCTTTCTCCAAACCTTCTTGTAGAAAGGATAGAATCTTAGGAATTTTTATCTTGTTCCATGGGAATCCTTTAGATTCACACCAACAGATATATTTTTTCCATATTTTATGGTAAATTTTTCTAGTTACAGGCTTTCTGGCCTGAATCAGAGTATCTATGACAGAATCTGAAAACCCACGCTTTGAGAAAATCAAGCGTTCAATCTCCAAGCCGTCAGTTGGAGGGAAACCAGATTCGGATGTTCGAATGGACCTTGAACAAGAAGGTCCTGTCTCAAAGGTAGCTTCCATGGTGGAGCCGATGACATATTCACCAGGTCTGCATACCAAGTCCTGCGTGGCCACGCAGGAGCTTTCAAGATCACCGAAGCCCTCTCCTGATTGATCCTGGCTACCAGCCTGGGAATGAGAGGAAACGGTGGGAATACATAAGCTAGGTTGAAGGTCCAAGGTGCTACTAGTGCATCTACTAGAGTCGCCTTGGGATCCCTGGATCTGGACCCGTAGCAAGGAACCTTGAAGTTCTGACGAGAGGCCATCAGATCCATGTCTGGAATGCCCCATAATTGAGTTATTTGGGCAAAGATTTCCAGATGGAGTTCCCACTCCCCCGGATGGAATGTCTGACGACTCAGAAAATCCGCTTCCCAATTTTCCACTCCTGGGATGTGGATTGCAGACAAGTGGCAGGAGTGATCCTCCGCCCATTGAATTATCTTGGTCACTTCCTCCATCGCCAGGGAACTTCTTGTTCCCCCCTGATGGTTGATATATGCAACAGTCGTCATGTTGTCTGATTGAAAACTTATGAATTTGGCCTTTGCTAGTTGAGGCCAAGCTTTGAGAGCATTGAATATCGCTCTCAGTTCCAGAATGTTTATCGGGAGAAGAGATTCTTCCCGAGACCATAGACCCTGAGCTTTCAGGGGTTCCCAGACCGCGCCCCAGCCCACCAGACTGGCGTCGGTCGTGACAATGACCCACTCTGGTCTGCGGAAGCTCATTCCCTGTGACAGGTTGTCCAGGATCAGCCACCAACGGAGTGAATCTCTGGTCTTTTGATCTACTTGAATCGTCGGAGACAAGTCTGTATAATCCCCATTCCACTGTCTGAGCATGCACAGTTGTAATGGTCTTAGATGAATTCGTGCAAAAGGAACTATGTCCATTGCTGCAACCATCAATCCTATTACTTCCATGCACTGCGCTATGGAAGGACGAAGAACAGAATGAAGTACTTGACAAGAGCTTAGAATCTTTGATTTTCTGACCTCTGTCAGAAAAATCCTCATTTCTAAGGAATCTATTATTGTTCCCAAGAAGGGAACTCTTGTTGACGGGGACAGAGAACTTTTTTCCTTGTTCACTTTCCATCCGTGAGATCTGAGAAAGGCTAGGACGATGTCCGTATGAGCCTTTGCTTTTGACAGAGACGATGCTTGAATCAGGATGTCGTCCAAGTAAGGTACTACTGCAATGCCCCTTGGCCTTAGAACCGCTAGAAGGGACCCTAGTACCTTTGTGAAAATTCTCGGAGCAGTGGCTAATCCGAATGGAAGTGCCACAAACTGGTAATGCTTGTCCAGAAAAGCGAACCTTAGGAACTGATAATGTTCCTTGTGGATAGGAATATGTAGGTACGCATCCTTTAAATCCACCGTGGTCATAAATTGACCTTCCTGGATGGTGGGAAGGATCGTTTGAATGGTTTCCATTTTGAACGATGGAACCCTGAGAAATTTGTTTAGGATCTTGAGATCTAAAATTGGTCTGAATGTTCCCTCTTTTTTGGGAACTATGAACAGGTTGGAGTAAAACCCCATCCCTTGTTCTCCTATTGGAACTGGATGAATTACTCCCATCTTTAACAGGTCTTCTACACAATGTAAGAATGCCTGTCTTTTTATTTGGTTTGAAGATAATTGAGACCTGTGGAACCTTCCCCTTGGGGGTAGTTCCTTGAATTCTAGGAGATAACCTTGAGAAACTATTTCTAGTGCCCAAGGATCCTGAACATCTCTTGCCCAAGCCTGAGCAAAGAGAGAAAGTCTGCCCCCCACCAGATCCGGTCCCGGATCGGGGGCCATCCCTTCATGCTGTTTTGGTAGCAGTGGCAGGCTTCTTGGCCTGCTTACCCTTGTTCCAGCCTTGCATCGGTCTCCAGGCTGGTTTGGGTTGTGAAGTATTACCCTCTTGCTTAGAGGATGTAGAATTAGAGGCTGGTCCGTTTCTGCGAAAGGGACGAAAATTAGGCTTATTTTTAGCCTTAAAAGACCTATCCTGAGGGAGGGCGTGGCCCTTTCCCCCGGTGATGTCTGAAATAATCTCTTTCAAATCAGGATCAAACAGTGTTTTACCCTTAAAAGGGATGTTAAGCAATTTTGTCTTGGAAGACACATCCGCTGACCAAGACTTTAGCCAAAGCGCTCTGCGCGCCACGATAGTAAACCCTGAATTTTTCGCCGCTAATCTAGCTAATTGCAAAGCGGCATCTAAAATAAAAGAGTTAGCCAATTTAAGTGCATGAACTCTGTCCATAACCTCCTCATACGAAGATTCTTTATTGAGCGACTTTTCTAGTTCTTCGAACCAGAAACACGCTGCCGTAGTGACAGGAACAATGCATGAAATTGGTTGTAGAAGGTAACCTTGCTGAACAAACATCTTTTTAAGCAAACCCTCTAATTTTTTATCCATAGGATCTTTGAAAGCACAACTATCTTCTATAGGAATAGTAGTGCGTTTGTTTAGAGTAGAAACTGCCCCCTCGACCTTGGGGACTGTCTGCCATAAGTCCTTTCTGGGGTCGACTATAGGAAATAATTTTTTAAATATAGGGGGAGGAACAAAAGGTATGCCGGGCCTTTCCCACTCCTTATTTACTATGTCCGCCACCCGCTTGGGTATAGGAAAAGCATCGGGGGGCACCGGAACCTCTAGGAACTTGTCCATCTTACATAATTTCTCTGGAATGACCAAATTGTCACAATCATCCAGAGTAGATAATACCTCCTTAAGCAGTGCGCGGAGATGTTCTAATTTAAATTTAAATGTTACAACATCAGGTTCAGCTTGTTGAGAAATTTTTCCTGAATCTGAAATTTCTCCCTCAGACAAAACCTCCCTCCTGGCCCCTTCAGATTGGTGTGAGGGTATGTCAGAACAGTTATCATCAGCGTCCTCTTGCTCTTCAGTGTTTAAAACAGAGCAATCGCGCTTTCTCTGATAAGTAGGCATTTTGGATAAAATGTTTGCAATAGAATTATCCATTACAGCCGTTAATTGTTGCATGGTAATAAGTATTGGCGCACTAGATGTACTAGGGGCCTCTTGTGTGGGCAAAACTGGTGTAGACACAGAAGGGGATGATGCAGTATCATGCTTACTCCCCTCATTTGAGGAATCATCTTGGGCAATATCATTATCTGTGGCATCATTGTCCCTACTTTGTTTGGACACTATGGCACAATCATCACATAAATTTAAATGGGGAGAAACCTTGGCTTTCATACATATAGAACATCGCTTATCTGATGGTTCAGACATGTTAAACAGGCTTAAACTTGTCAACAAAGCACAAAAAACGTTTTAAAATAAAACCGTTACTGTCACTTTAAATTTTAAACTGAACACACTTTATTACTGAATATGTGAAAAAGTATGAAGGAATTGTTCAAAATTCACCAAAATTTCACCACAGTGTCTTAAAGCCTTAAAAGTATTGCACACCAAATTTGAAAGCTTTAACCCTTAAAATAATGGAACCGGAGCTGTTTTTACATTTAACCCCTATACAGTCCCAGGTATCTGCTTTGCTGAGACCCAACCAAGCCCAGAGGGGAATACGATACCAAATGACGCCTTCTATAAGCTTTTTCAGTGGTTCTTAGCTCCTCACACATGCATCTGCATGCCTTGCTCTCCAAAAACAACTGCGCATTAGTGGCGCGAAAATGAGGCTCTGCCTATGACTAGAAAAGGCCCCCATCTGAAAAAGGTGTCCAATACAGTGCCTGCCGTTTTTTTAAAACAATCCCCAAGATTATAATAACTATTAAGAGTTATAATCTGCAAAATATGCTTAGCAAAGTAATCGTTTTAGCCCAGAAAAATGTCTACCAGTTTTTTAAGCCCTTATGAAGCCCTTTATTCTTTTACTTAATCTAAGAAAATGGCTTACCGGTCCCCATAGGGAAAATGACAGCCTTCCAGCATTACATAGTCTTGTTAGAAATGTGGCCAGTCATACCTCAAGCAGAAAAGTCTGCCAACTGTTTCCCCCAACTGAAGTTACTTCATCTCAACAGTCCTGTGTGGAAACAGCAATCGATTTTAGTAACGTTTGCTAAAATCATCTTCCTCTTACAAACAGAAATCTTCATCTCTTTTCTGTTTCAGAGTAAATAGTACATACCAGCACTATTTTAAAATAACAAACACTTGATTGAAGAATAAAAACTACATTTAAACACCAAAAAACTCTTAACCATCTCCGTGGAGATGTTGCCTGTGCAACGGCAAAGAGAATGACTGGGGTAGGCGGAGCCTAGGAGGGATCATGTGACCAGCTTTGCTGGGCTCTTTGCCATTTCCTGTTGGGGAAGAGAATATCCCACAAGTAAGGATGACGCCGTGGACCGGACACACCTATGTTGGAGAAATTAATATTATTTAGATTTATTTAAATAATAATTAAGTTAGGGAGTGCTAGGGTTAGACTTAGGTTTAGGGTTAATATATTTAATATAGGTGGCGGCGGTGTAGGGGGATCAGATTAGGGGGCAATACATTTAATATAGGTGGTGGCGGTGTAGGGGGATCAGATTAGGGGTTAATATATTAAATATAGGTGGCGGCGGTGTAGGGGGATCAGATTAGGGGTTAATATATTTAATATAGGTGGCGGCGGTGTAGGGGGATCAGATTAGGGGTTAATATATTTAATATAGGTGGCGGCGGTATAGGGGGATCAGATTAGGGGTTAATATATTTAATATAGGTGGCGGCGGTGTAGGGGGGTCAGATTAGGGGGTAATAAATTTAATATAGGTGGCGACGGTGTAGGGGGGTCAGATTAGGGGGTAATACATTTAATGTAGGTGGCGGCGGGGTCCGGGAGCGGCGGTTTAGGGGTTAATACTAGGATAGGTTTATTGCGGTGTGGGCTATGGCGGTTTAGGGGTTAATAACTAGGCTTATTGCGTTGTGGGGGGTTGTCGGTCTAGGGGTTAATACATTTGTTAGGAGTGAGAGGGGGGATTGCGGATAGAGGGGTATACGTGCCGGGCTATTTTTGGGAGGCGTGTTAGACAGTTACGGGAGATTTAATATTTTAGTTAGTTTTTGTAGACAACGGCAGTTTCTAAAGTGCCGTAAGTCACTGGCGACTCCAGATATTTGTACTTACGCTTATTTCTGGAGATCGCTAGTTTGTCCGACTTACGGCACTTTAGCAACTGCCGACGGGGTATATTGGATACCCCGATGTGCGAGGTGAAACTACGGGCGGCGCAGGTTACCTCGCTTGCGTCGAAAAGTACGCTGTATATCGGATCACACCACCAGATGGAAGAAAGGTCATTGGGACAGAAGGTCTGACCACAGAGGAAGAGGCTAAGGAGGGCAACTGGACATATGAACCAGATCTGCATACCAAATCTTGTGAGGCCATGCTGGGGAAATTAGGATAACAAACAACTTCTCTAGCCTTATCTTGGAAATCCCTCAGGAAAGAAGAACCAGAGGAGGGAACAGATAAGCAGGCTGAAATGACTGAAAGGAACTACTAGAGTATTCACTACCTCTGACTGAGGATCCCTGGACTTTGCAAAGTACCTGGGAAGTTTGTTGTTCAAATGAGCGGCCATCAGATTTATTTCTGCGTGACCCCAAAGATCCACAATCTGTTTTAACCCATCTTGATGAAGAGACCACTCCCCTGAATGTAGAGACTGGCGACTGAGAAAGTCTTCCTCTCAATTGTTCACTCCTGAAATATGAATTGCAGAAACTAGACAAGAATTGGCTTCTGTTCAAAAGAGAATTCGAGATACCTCAATCATAGCCAGTTAACTGAGTTCACCCTGATGGTTGACATAAGCTACTGCTGTAACATTGTCTTTCTGGAAACAGAGATACGATTCCCTTTTCAACCAAGGCCAAGCTTGAAGGGCCCTGAAAATTGCAAGAGTTCTAGAACATTGATTGGCAACCTAGCCTCCAGAGGATCCCAAACCCCCTGTGCTGTCAGAGACCCCAAACAGCTCCCCAACCTGAAAGACTTACATCTGTAGTGATCACAGACCAAGTAGTACAAGCAAAAGTAGCCCCCTGAATAATAAACTGAGGATCCAGCCACCAAGATAAAGACTGTACTGGGATCTAAAAATATCTTTTGAGACAGCTAAGTATAATCCCTGCACCATTGATGCAACATACAAAGCTGAAGAGGCCTCGTGAAATCTAGCAAATGGAATTGCATCTAAAGCTGTAATCATGAGACCTAGTGATTACATATACAGAGTCACTGAAGGGAACAAAAGATACTGAAAATTCAAACAAGCTGACACTAATCTCAACCACCTCTGCTCTGTTAGCGAAAGACTTATCGACACTCTATATATGGAGTCTATTTGGAAACCTAGGAAAGTAACCTTTGTCTGAGAAACCAAAGAACTCTTTGAAAAATGTATCCTCCAACCATGTTTCTTAAGAAACAACAATAGTTGATTGGTGTGAAATTCTGTTAAAGGAAAAGATGGAGCTTGAACCACGATATCATCCAGGTAAGGAAATACTGCAATACCCTGAGCTCTGATTACAGACAAAAGGGCACCCAGAAACTTGGTAAATATTCTTGGAGCTATAGCCAGACCAAATGGAAGAACAAGAAACTGAAAGTGCTTGTACAGAAAACTGAAACTGATAATGTTCTGTGTGAATTGGAATATGAAGGTAAGCAACCTTTAAATCTATTGTGGACATAAACTGACCTTGCTGAACAAAAAGCAGAATAGTCCTGATAGTTTCCAATTTGAAAGATGGAATCCTTACAAATTTGTTCAGAGTCCATTAGATCCCGAACTGGGGCGCAATCCGATAAAGATCGTAGTTTGCGGCGCAGGCGAGGGAACCCCTGCCGCAAGTAGTTTCAGCTTGCAACTCGAGCTATCCAATATACCCCGCCGGCAGTTGCTAAAGTGCCGTAAGTCGGATAAACCAGCGATGTCCAGAAATCTGCGTAAGTACAAATTTCTGGAGTCCCCATTGACTTACGGCACTTTAGAAACTGCCGGCGCCTACAAAACCTGACTAAGTTATTAAATCTCCCGTACTGTCTAACACGCCTCCCAAACATAGCCCGATACGTCTAACCCTCTATCCGCTATCCCCCCTCACTCTCCTAATAATAAAAAATGTATTAAACCCTAAACTGCCACTCCCGGACCCCGCCGCCACCTAATAAAGTTATTAACCCCTAAACCGCCGCTCCTGGACCCCGCCACCACCTAATAAAGTTATTAACCCCTAAACCGCCGCTCCCGGACCCCGCCGCCACCTATATTAACTACCCCCTAATGTGAGCTCCTACCCCGCCGCCAGCTACATTAACTACCCCCTAATGTGAGCTCCTACCCCGCCACCAGCTACATTAACTACCCCCTAATGTGAGCTCCTACCCCGCCGCCAGCTACATTAAAATAATTAACCCCTAATCTAATCCCCCTACCCCGCCGCCAGCTATATTAAATGTATTAACCCCTAATCTAATCCCCCTACACCGCCGCCAGCTATATTAAATACATTAACCCCTAATCTAATCCCCCTAAAGTAATCACCTCTATTACCAGCCCTTAAAAGGGCCTTTTGCGTGACATTGCCCCAAAGTAAACAGCTCTATTGCCAGCCTTTAAAAGGGCTTTTTGCGGGGCATTTCCCCAAAGAAATCAGCTCTTTTACCAGCCCTTAAAAGGGCTTTTTGCGGGGCATTGTCACAAAGAAATCAGCTCTTTTGCATCCAATCTAAATCCCCCTACACTGCCGCCACCTATAATAAATGTATTAACCCCTAATCTAATCCCCCTACACCGCCGCCACCTATATTAAATAGATTAACCCCTAATCTAATCCCCCTACACCGCCGCCAGCTATATTAACTATATTAACCCTAATTATATTAGGGTTAATATAGTTATTATATTATATATATATTAACTATATTAACCCTAATTATATTAGGGTTAATATAGTTAAAGGGCCATAATACCCAAATGTTTAAACACTTGAAAGTGCTGCAGCATAGCTGTAAAAAGCTGACTAGAAAATATCTCCTGAACATCTCTATGTAAAAAAGAAAGATATTTTACCTCAAAAGTTCCTCAGTAGCCACCTCCCATTGTAAAGGATTTCTAAGCAGCATTTTAGTGTGTCTGTCCTGGGACAGCTGAAAGGATGAGCCTTGTGAACTCTCATATTATTTCACCAATCAGGTAAAGGAAGCTTACTATGAAATCTCATGAGAGTTAAGTCAAATCTCATGAGATCACAGTTGGTATGCATTTTTTATCAGTGTGATCTTCTCCACAGGAGTAGATCACACTGATAAATAATGCATACGAACGATCCTTGCTAAACGAACACTAAGCTGTCAGCCCTTAGTGATTCACATTACCAGGATCAAACGTCATGAAAGGCAGAAATCATCTCCACAAACTACACTCCGTTCCGTTATAGTTTCCCCCTCCCTCTCCCCCCTCCTGGAGCATGATGTCAGTAATTGACAACAACAGTGAATGAACACTCTGCTTAGAGCAGAAAACTTGTGGAGTTTGAAAAAGTAAAACTGTGGGGGGAAGTTAAAAAAAATAGGTAATGCACTTAGCATTTGCTGCTTAATGTGTATTATACTAAGGGCTGACAGCTTAGTGTTCGTTTAGCAAGGATCGTTGGTATGCATTTTTTATCAGTGTGATCTTCTCCACAGGAGTAGATCACACTGATAAATAATGCATACGAACGATCCTTGCTAAACGAACACTAAGCTGTCAGCCCTTAGTGATTCACATTACCAGGATCAAACGTCATGAAAGGCAGAAATCATCTCCACAAACTACACTCCGTTCCGTTATAGTTTCCCCCTCCCTCTCCCCCCTCCTGGAGCATGATGTCAGTAATTGACAACAACAGTGACTGAACGCTCTGCTTAGAGCAGAAAACTTATGGAGTTTGAAAAAGTAAAACTGTGGGGGGAAGTTAAAAAAAATAGGTAATGCACTTAGCATTTGCTGCTTAATGTGTATTATATACAATAGACTGGCAAATGAAATCTATTTACAACCTAACTGAGAAATAAATGTGTCTCACTGCAGCTCACACACTGCAGGCAAATGTTATATTCTCTAAGTACTGTAACAGCCAATATGCTGTGTCATGTGACTAATGAGCCCTGTAACGCACGCTACAATATGGCAGCTTACATAGGAAATGTGGCACTGGCTCAACACTGTATTTCAAAACAATCCATTTGAAAAGTTTGGGGTAAGAGGAACAGATAAAATAAACTGCAGTGATTATTTTATTTTTATTTATAAGAAAAAGTAGGTTTTGGGGATTATTAGAAGACAAGTGTTAAGGGTCCCTTTAAACTTCCTGTCTTGAGGAAGAAAATCTAATTTACCTCCAGTAATAGTAGAAATAATAGAATCTAAATCTGACTCAAATAACTTATTTCCCTGAAAAGAAAGAGACAATAATCAGCATTCCAGGATTTAAGTCACACAACCCTCCAGGCAAGAATTGCTAAAGACATGCTTTGATATTAATTTTCATAATATCAAACAAAGCATCACAAATAAAATAATTGGCACACTGAAGCAAACCCAATAGATTTGCCCTAACAGGGTCATTATAAAACTGCTCTGAAAGACTAGACAACCAGTAAGTAGAAGCAGCAGCCACATCAGCGATAGAAATAGCTGCCCTGATAATATAACCAGCATGTAAAAAGCCCCTTCTTTGAAAGGATTCTAACTTTCTATCGAACGGGTCCTTAAAATAATTAACGTCTTCCTGTCTTCCAAAGGAATAGTAGTAAGTTTAACCAGAGTGGAAATGGCCCCATCCACCTTGGGAACTGTTTCCCAACTCTAGATTAGCAGCAGGTAAAGGATATAACTTTTAAACCTTGCAGAAATATTTGAAGAAACACCTGGCTTAGACCATTCCCTAGCAATCATGTCAGAGACCACATCAGGTACAGGGAAAACCTCAGGGTGATTAACAACAGTCCTAAAAACTACATTTACTGATGACAAGGTTTTTAGGTTTAGGATCTTTAACGCCTAAAGTGACTAAGACCTCTTTTAAAACAGAACGAATATGTTAAACTTTAAAGAAAAAAGAAGAAATATCAGGTTCCACTTCAGATGAGGAATCCTCATCCTTAGAAGAAACTTCACCATCTAAATATACAACAGTATCCCTGGGATCTGGGCACACAGCAATTGTAGAAGGTGAAATATAAACTGAACATTTAAGCTTATTTGAAGGCGGGAGAGCAACTAATGCCTCAGAGACTGCAGCCCTGATGAAAGATTTCATGGCAGGAGGCACCACTTCAGCATTAGCCTGTAACGAACAAAGAGTAGGTGCATTAGTACCCAGATAAACAGCATTAGATTGGTCTGTATGCATTAACAAATCTAAACACGAGCCACAAGTACACCTAATAATGGGAGAAAGGCATTCAGGAGACTCAGTTTCTTGGGTAAATTTAGGGACAGAATCCTGCTGCTCTATCATAGCATATGACAAAGCAATGCAATAAACACTATAAAACCCCTTAAAAAATGAAACCATTACCCCCATCTAGGTAGCTTTTACATTTTGCGTACTAAGCGGAGCTGAAAAGAACAGGGGAAATAACTTAAATTATGCCTACCAGATAATTTTCTTTTCTTCTGACGGGGAGAGTCCACTGCTGCATTCATTACTTTTGGGAAATATAGACCCTGGCCACCAGGAGGAGGCAAAGACACCCCAGCCAAATGCTTAAATACCTCCCCTACTTCCCTCATCCCCTAGTCATTCTGCCAAGGGAACAAGGAACAGTAGAAGAAATATCAGGGTGAAAAAAGGTGCCAGGAGAACAAAAATATTAAGGCCGCCCCATGAAAAAAAACACAGACGGGGAGCTGTGGACGCTCCCTGTCAGAAGAAAAGAAACTTATCTGGTAAGCATAATTTAAGTTTTTTTTCTTAAACGGGGAGAGTAAACAGCTGCATTCATTACTTTTGGGTAATCAATACCCAAGCTATAGAGAACACTGAATGCAAAACAGGTCGGAACAAAAAAGGCGGCCCCTTCTAAGGGCACCAAAGCCTGCTATAACCCAAAAACCCGATTAAAAAAACACATCAACAGACGCAGAAGGGACAAAAAAGGAAGAGGACCAAGTAACTGCCCATCAATGCGAACCATAAAGATCCTTGCTAGAGACCACACAGATCACTACTTAACGGAGCACAAAAGTCTCTGAGGAGACAAAAGTCCCACTAACTCGAAGCTCGACAAGGAAAACCTCTCCAAGATCAATGGTAAGGGGGGCACCAAAATTCCCCACCACATTCTCCCAGAAGAAGAAGAAGAGAGAATCAGATAAGGAAGTCCGATAGGACCACCAAAACAACCCCCTAAAATCAAGGGCAACAAAGGAAGAAGCCCATAGCATAACTCAAAAAGAACAGATTACAAGGCTGTAATAGGACAAAGTCGCGTAGAAAACACTCTACCGACAAAGGAGAGTAACGGAAGGAAAGTTCCAGACCACCTCCTACAGGGATTCCCAAGGAACCAATGTAAAGCCCTAACCAGAGACGAAGTTGTAGAAGGACAAAGAGTAGAACCCTCTACCTTACCACAGAGGCTTCCACCGATAGGCGGACCAACTAAGCATCAAGCCTTCAAAAACTAGACAACAAGGTAGTTAGGAAATTTGTATCAGAACCTTCCTGGGAGAGAAAAAACTCTGAAAACACTGCGGATCAACTTTCCCCCTACCAGAAAACAGGAAAGGGAGGACAGCACCCTGACCAAGAATGAAAAACCAGTAACTCGCAGAGGAAAAGTTCCACAGCGAGGCCTCCCACGTAAGGAAGGAGCACTCAGTAGCTTTTCATGAAACACGGTCGATGCTCAACAGGATCAGCAACGAATCTCCAGCCACAAGATCCAAAGTTGGTCTCGTCCGGGGTCTGAACCCGGGACCTCTCGCACCCTAAGCGGGAGGAAGCAGGAAAGGAAGAAGGAAGAGGCACAAACCCTCAGAGAGACTAGTTCGGGTTCCAAGATACCTACTCACATCTCCCTTCAGAACCGGTGGGGAAGGTACACTCAATCAAGAGAGAACCTTGACTAACAACTATCAAAATAGTATGCAACATGAAAATCCAACCTACCAGGTGGACACAACTCATGACGTCCTGCACGCCAAACAGGGCAAATTAGAGGAGGAAAACGACCTCCGTGGGGGCCAACAGGATAGATGCAGTAGACCAGATTCTCCCAAATAGAAGGACTCGAAGACTCAACAGCTTGCTAGCACCCATGCAAGGTGCAAATAGCTGCAACTGGTCTTCAAACTGCATATCTGCTTGCTAGACAGCTAAGGTACCATCCTGCCACTACAGCCAGCTCAGTAGAGAAATTCACATTTCTCCGGAAGGAAATAAAAGAAGCTGCCAGTAGGAACAAGGAGATTTTCCCAGGATCGGGAAAACCAACCTGTTACTTAACCGGCCAGATCCAAAGTCTATGAGATCTGGAAAACAGAGTAACCAAAATGCCAAGTCAAACACAAGGACTAGGTTAAAAGACTGGACACCCGAAACCCGGATCCAAACCAATAACCCTTGAGGAACAACCACAAGATTACTCCATCTGAAGATGACCTTGCACCAATATTGATGCAATCACAGCCATGCCCCCACGGGGTTATAAACACTGATCTCCCATGAAAGTATCCCAGAGACTGAGCTCTCATCCCCAACGGGCCTCTCGGATCCACACCCACAAACTAGACGAACGCAGGACCCAAAAGAGATCAGAACTCAAACCAGAAAGTAATCTCTGATTGAGAGAATATGACAGTCTCTATGAGATCCACTCTGGATCAACCTCCGGGGGCCCTTACGGCTCAAGGAATTGACGAATGAACAAGCATCCTAAAACTCTTAGCAGGCAACAAAACCAAACCAAATCGCCCAAGCAGGGGCAAACATACATATGAAAAAAACACAACATACAATCCCCCAGATCCCAAAAATTATAGGATCAGAAGAGGATATCGTAAGAAAAACGGACCCTAAGGATCAGATTTCCTCAATCAGACGACAGGAAGACTGACCCCAAGGAAAGGGGAAACAAAATGCACAACCAACCTCGACCATAAGGAAGAGGTACTGTCGAAAGAGATCGGAACTAATCCAAACAATGCAATCCGGAATGAAGAGGAGAAGAAGCACCACCTAAATTAAGTAGGGAAGATCTCTATGGAGTCATCTGAACCCCCTCCCCTATCGAAGGGGAGAACCAAAGTACCTCAGGAACCTTCAAATATACTGTCATAGCAGGATCCGTAATCCCAGCTTACCCTGCTAGCTATGCAGGGACGGGACACCTAGGACTGAGTACATCAAACATCGGACGCCCCACCCAGATGAATAAACTAGGACCAGCCTGACATCTAGGATAGAAGGGCCTTCATAACTTGTAGAACAAGAAAACAACCTCTTAACAAAAAGTAAGCAAATTCAGTACCCAAATAGGACCAGCCTGTTGTCAAGGGCACAACATGTCTGATATGGGCACCAAGGAAACAGAGATAACTAGTAACCAACCAACTAGTAACTTTTATGGTCCCTAAGAAAACCACCCTTGTAGCTGGAACAATGGACCTCTTTTCTAGTGTCATGACATGTCATGATTTCCTGTCACTTTAAGTTTAGATCTCCACCTCTCTTAATCCTCCATATAAGGATCTCTATTCCCAGAATTCCTTGCTTGTTTATAGATGTAGTACTGAGGAATTTACTTACTGAATCTCCCTTACTCTTAAATACTATTAGAGCCAAAAACTTAAACTCTTTTTATCTGGAATTATTCAACCTTATTATTGCTTACTAATTTATCCTTTCAAGTACTTATTCAGCAAAATAACATCCTGATCGTGTTACCAGCTGCCTGCTTGAATTTGCTGTGTAACGCTGATTCAGAGAATCACCGCACGCTCGACTTAGTGACGTCACTCGAAGCCGACATTCTCACACTGCAGACAACGCCGGACTGGACAGACGCTAAGGCCTTAGCAGGATATCTTTTAAGGTACTTTTTTGTCATCGACCGGACAATAAACTAACTCAGGTATGTTAATTCATTCATGAACACTCTGCCTAATTTAAAGACTTTTCTGCACATACCGGATAATAGAGAAAGTGTGATTTAAAGCTACAGTAATTTCACCTGTTCATCTGGATAAATAGATATTGCTTGCCGCAATCATATTAGCTCTCACAACTGGGATTCGTATCTATAAAGTAACATCTGTCTATTTCTACTTAGTCAGTTTATCTTGGATCATATAGATGTATTATAAATCTGGTTAGAATTGAACTAAAACAGAAGGGAACTGAATAATGACTTACTAAGGATCAAGTATATGTTAGCACCTATTACAAGATAATCTTATGTTCCAGTTTAATCCTCCTTTACAAAGTTTGAGAGTTCATCACAAATTGACAGACTGTTAATTTTGTGAAGATAATCTACTATACACAATTCCTGAAAAAACCTGCTTGCATTCTGATTCCTATTATTTTAAGATATGAGTAATAGGTTGAAATGTAAGCAAACACTCAGTCAAAACATAGTGAATTAATTTACTAGTTTTATGAATCATCACATCTAGATTGACTTTCCAACCGTGAGAACGTAGAAAAGACAAGATCTCTGTATGACAGTTTGTTTGTTGAAAAGATGGCGCCTGCACCAATATGTCATCCAGGAATGCCACCACTGCAATTCCACGAGACCTGATCACTGCCAAGAGAGCCCCCCAGAACATTTGAGAACATTCTGGGAGCTGTGGCAAGGCCAAACGAAAGCGTTTGTTTAGAAAGGCGGATCTCAGGAATTTGTGATGATCCCTGTGGATGGGAACATGAAGATACGCATCCTTCAGGTCTATGGTTGTCATGAACTGACCCGCTTGGACCAAAGGAAGAATGGAACGAATGGTTTCCATTTTGAAGGACGGTACCCTGAGAAACTTGTAGAGGCACTTTAGGTCTAAAATGGGTCGAAACGTTCCCACCTTTTTTTTGGAACCATGAACAGATTTGAATAGAATCCTAGACCCTGTTCCCTTACTGGAACTGGAACAATCACTCCCAGGGAGGAAAGGTCCTGAATGCAGTTCAAGAATGCCTCTTTTTTTATCTGGTCTGCAGATAATCTTGAAAGGTGGAATCTGCCCCTGGGAGGAAAAGTTTTGAATTCTATTTTGTAACCCTGAGATACTATGTCCACAAGCCCTAGGATCTGGGACATCTCGTCTCCACGCTTGACAAAACAGGGAAAGTCTGCCCCCCACTTGATCCGAACCCAGACCGGGGCGACCCTTCATGCTGACTTAGACTCAGCTGAGGGTTTCTTTGATTCCTTCCCCTTATTCCAAGACTGATTGGGCTTCCAAGAAGACTTGGACTGCTCCTGCTTGGAAAAGGGAGAGGAAGACTTTTGGCCTTTAAAGTTACAAAAGGAATGAAAATTACTTTGACGTCCTTTGAGTCTGTACTTCTTGTCTTGCGGTAGAAAAGACCCTTTTCCACCCATAATAGCAGAAATTATTTCTGCCAGACCAGGTCCGAACAAGGTCTTTCTTGTAAGGAAGCGCCAGAAGCTTGGACTTAGAGGTAACATCCGCTGACCAAGATTTGGCCTGACAGCTCATTAGGGTTGAAGCGGTCAGCATGACCGGGAAACGCGTTGTGTGCTATTTGTACATTTTAATTATAAAGTCTATTTTGCTTTTAGACTTTGGTATCACGACTTATGTTTTATTTGCCAGATTTTTCTATCAGCTCATTGTTGTTCAGCCATTCACCTCCCACAGTATTTCCAGGAGGTTTATCCATAATATCAGCTGAGTCTGGAGGATTGGCAGTCTATAGATCCTATGTGAACACAATTCCGTGGGGGATTCTGCATCGGGAGTATAGCTTTCTGGACAGCTATAAAGGTCCAGCAGGCATTTTCGGCACTTATCAAGTGCTGTATACTTTGCAAGTATAACTTGAATTGCGTGTATGGAGACCTGATACCATTGATTGTGCACTATTGTGGCACCCTCTTCTGTTCTACCTTTATACATGACCAAGATTTTAGCCACAATGCCCTGCGGGCTAGGACAGTGAAGCCAGACATCTTGGCTGCCAGTCTAATAATTTGCATGTTAGCATCAGAAATAAAGGAATTGACTAGTTTGAGAGCCTTAAAGGACCAGTCAACACAGTAGATATGCATAATCAACAAATGCAGGATAACAAGACAATGCAATAGCACTTAGTCTGAACTTCAAATGAGTAGTAGATCTTTTTTCTGACAATTTTAAAAGTTATGTCTTTTTCCACTCCCCCTGTACCATGTGACAGCCATCAATCACAAATGCATACACGTACCATGTGACAGTCATCAGCCATTCACAAATGCATACACACTTATTCTTGCACATGCTCAGTAGGAGCTGGTGACTCAAAAAGTTTAAATATAGAAAGACTGTGCACATTTAGTTAATGGAAGTAAATTGGAAAGTTGTTTAAAATAGCATGCTCTATCTGAATAATAAAAGTTTAATTTTGATTGAGTGTCCCTTTAACCCCTTAGTGACCAGAGCACTTTTCCATTTTCTGTCCGTTTGGGACCAAGGCTATTTTTACATTTCTGCGGTGTTTGTGTTTAGCTGAAATTTTCCTCTTACTCATTTACTGTACCCACACATATTATATACCGTTTTTCTCGCCATTAAATGGACTTTCTAAAAATACCATTATTTTCATCATATCTTATCATTTACTATAAAAAAAATTATAAAATATGAGGAAAAATGGAAAAAAAACACACTTTTTCTAACTTTGAACCCCAAAATCTGTTACATATCTACAACCACCAAAAAACACCCATGCTAAATTGTTTCTAAATTTTGTCCTGAGTTTAGAAATACCCAATGTTTACATCTTCTTTGCTTTTTTTGTAACTTATAGGGCCATAAATACAAGTAGCACTTTGCTATTTTCAAACCATTTTTTTTCAAAATTAACGCTAGTTACATTAGAACACTAATATCTTTCAGGAATCCCTGAATATCCATTGACATGTATATATTTTTTTTTAGAAGACATCCCAAATTATTGATCTAGGCCCATTTTGGTATATTTCATGCCACCATTTCACCGCCAAATGCGATCAAATACAAAAAATTGTTCACTTTTTCACAAATTTTTTCACAAACTTTCAGTTTCTCACTGAAATTATTTAAATACTGCTTGTGCAATTATGGCATAAATGGTTGTAAATTCTTCTCTGGGATCCCCTTTGTTCAGAAATAGCAGACATATATGGCTTTGGCATTGCTTTTTGGTAATTAGAAGGCCGCTAAATGCCACTGCGCACCACACGTGTATTATGCCCAGCAGTGAAGGGGTTAATTAGGGAGCATGTAAGGAGCTTTTTGGGGTAATTTTAGCTTTAGTGTAGTGTAGTAGACAACCCCAAGTATTGATCTAGGCCCATTTTGGTATATTTCATGCCACCATTTAACCGCCAAATGCGATCAAATTAAAAAAAACTTAAAATTTTTCACAATTTTAGGTTTCTCACTGAAATAATTTACAAACAGCTTGTGCAATTATGGCACAAATGGTTGTAAATGCTTCTCTGGGATCCCCTTTGTTCAGAAATAGCAGACATATATGACTTTGGAGTTGCTTTTTGGTAATTAGAATGCTGCTAAATGGCGCTGCGCATCACACGTGTATTATGGCTAGCAGTGAAGGGGTTAATTAGGTAGCTTGTAGGGAGCTTGCAGGGTTAATTTTAGCTTTAGTGTAAAGATCAGCCTCCCACCTGAAACATCAGACCCCCTGATCCCTCCCAAACATCTCTCTTCCCTCCCCTACCCCACAAATGTCCCCGCCATCTTAAGTACTGGCAGAAACTCTGCCAGTACTAAAATAAAAGGTATATTTGGGCTTTTTTGTGCATTTTTTGTTAGCATATTTACATATGCTTCTGTGTAGGGATCCCCCTTAGCCCCCAACCTCACTGATCCCCCACTAAACAGCTCTCTAACCCTCCCCCTCTGACTTAATGTGCGCCATCTTGGGTACTGGCAGCTGTCTGCCAGTACCCAGTTTAGTGAAAAAAAATGCTTTTTTTTTAATAAAATATGTCCCTTTTCTGTAGTGTAGCTTCCCCCCCCCCCCAAGACCAACCCCCCACCCCTTCCAGATCCCTTAGATGGTTTTTAAAAAAAGTTTATTTATTTTTTTTTTTACTTTTCCTTTTCTACTTTTCTGTAGTGTAGCGGTTCCCACCCGCTCCCGCCCCGTGCACGCGCCCGCCCGCCACCCCCCGTGCCCGTGCGCGCCCCCGACGATCCCGATCCCGATCCCGCCCCCCGTGACGTCACGCGCAACACCGATGGCCGCCCACCCGCCCTCCCAATTCGGCTCCCACCCACCAACGATACCGGCCATCGATGTCCGGTGCAGAGAGGGCCACAGAGTGGCTCTCTCTGCATCGGATGGCCATGTATGGTTATTGCAGGATGCCTCCATATCGAGGCATCACTGCAATAACCGGAAAGCAGCTGGAAGCGAGCAGAATCGCTTCCAGCTGCTTTCCACACCGAGGACGTGCAGGGTACGTCCTCAGGCGTTAACTGCCTTTTTTTTGAGGACGTACCCTGCACGTCCTCGGTCATTAAGGGGTTAATCCTATCTTGTGTCTCCTCCAACAGAGTCTCTACTAAAATTGATTCAGACAAGGTGTCGCACCAATAAGATGCCGCACTTGCTACTGTGGCAACACAAACTGCTGGTTGCCATTGAAGACCTTGATGAACATACATCTTCAAATAAGCTTCCAGCTTTTTGTCCATGGGATCCCTAAAGGAGCAACTATCCTCTATAGGGATCGTAGTTCTCTTAGCCAGAGTAGAAATAGCCCCTTCTACATTAGGCACCGTGCACCAAGAATCTTTAATGGAGTCAGCAACAGAAAACATGTTTTTAAATACGGGAGAAAAGGAGAAAGGAATCCCTGGCTTCTCCCATTCCTGTGAAATAATCTCCATCACACGGTCTGGGACAGAAAAACTTCCACAGAGGAAGGAACATCAAAGTATTTATTACGTTTACTAGACTTCTTAGGGTTGATGATGACAGAAGTATCGGAGTAGTCCAAAGTAACCAATACCTCCTTTAACAGTACACAAAGGTGAACTGCAAACCATATCCTGCAAGGCCAGGCAGTAGCTATTAGGATCACAGACGCTCTCGACCTGCTTGATACGAGCAATGGAAGGAGAGCAAACGGAGGAAACAGGTATGCAAGACCAAAATCCCACGGAACCACCAGGGCATTTATTAGGGCGGCCCGAGGATCTCTTTACCTTGAACCGTACTTTGGAAGCTTGGCTTTCTGACGAGACGCCATCAGATCCAACTCCGGACCCCCGACACGAGGGTTATCCTGGAGAACACTTTTGGATGGAGAGTCCACTTCCCAGGATGAAAAGTCTGCCTGCTCAAAAAATCCGCCTCCCAATCGTCCACTCCTGGAATGTGAATGGCAGATAGAAGACAATCGTGAGCTTCCGCCCACTGCAGTATGCGAGTCACCTCCTTTATGGCCAAGGAACTTCGAGTTTCTCCTTGGTGGTTGATGTAAGCCACTAAGGTGATGTTGTCCTATTTGGAATCTGATAAACCGGACTAAAGATAATTGAGGCAACCGGACTAAAGATAATTGAGGCCAAGCCGCCAAGGCATTGAATATTGCTCTCAATTTCAAGATATTTATGGGAAGAGAAGACTCTTCCCGAGACCACAGACTCTGAGCTTTCAGAGAACCCCAAACAGCTCACCAGCCTGACAGGCTGGCCTCCGTAGTCACAATCACCCAGGAAGGTCTCGGGAAGCAAGTTCCCCCGAGACAGATTTTCCTGAGAAATCCACCACGAGAGAGAGACTCGTTAGGGGGTCCAGATTTATCCTCTGTGATAAATCTAAATGGTCTTTGTTCCACTGATGGAGCATGCAAAGCTGCAGCGGCCGCAGATGGAACCAAGCAAAAATAATGATGTCCATGTTTCTAGATTGTAAGTTCCCATGGGAATAGGGCCCTGTTTGTAAATTTTATCCTGTCTCTTATAAGTTTTATATTATTGTTTTATTAACATTAATTGTATCCAAGGACAGCGCTGCGGAATATGTTGGCGCTTCATAAATATAAAGTATAATAATAATAATGTATGTATAATAATATTTAGATTGTAAGTTCCCACGGGAACAGGGCTCCCAATTCCCCCTGTATTTGTTTGTAAAATTTTGTCTGGTGTCTCATATTGTACTGTCCGTTTATCTTTGTTACCTATGAACAGCGCTGCGGAATCTGTTGGCGCTTTATAAATAAAGAATAATAATAATAATAATAATAAAATAATGGAAGCCACCATTAGACCAATTACCTACATGCATTGAGCCACTGATGGACAAAAGGCAGACTGGAGGGAAAGGCAAGAAGTAAGAAGTTTGGACTTTCTGAGATTTGTCAGGAAAATCTTAATGGACAGAGAATCTATTATTGTCCCTAGGAAAATCACTTTTGTAGTTGGAACTAGAGTACTCTTCTCTAGATTCACTTTCTACCCGTGGGAATGTAGAAAAGACAACAACATCTCTGTTTGAGATTTTGCTAGTTGAAAAGATGACGCCTAAACCAAGATGTCATCTAGATAAGGCGCCACCGCAATTCCCTGGGATCTGATCACTGCCATTAGAGCTCCTAGAACCTCTGAATACACTGGGAGCTGTGGCAAGACCAAACGGAAATGCAATAAACTGGAAATGCTTGTCCAGAAAGGCAAACCTTAGAAACTGGTAATGATCCCTGTGAATGGGAACGTGTAAGTACGCGTCATTCAGGTCTATGGTCATCATGGAAAATGGAAATAGATGGCGCTGGTCTTGGTAAGAAATCACTTTCTCTAATAATAGAGAGAAAAGGACTTGATGTACGTATTAAAATCCAGTGAATAATGTGCAGTATACTCACTACTTAAGTAACATGAGTTCAGCTTGTTAGGAGTGTCTCTCTCTGAAATGCTGATGATATGATTCCAGAGGAAGTATCAGCTGGGCTAGGAGTGGAATGAAAACTCCATCAACAATGTGTTAGACCATTCATAACAAATTAAGTAGTAACTTACTTATTGAATATAGTAAGTCCAGCTCGTCACAGCAGAAAGAAAGAGGAAGAAAATCTCCTGTTGTATAAAAATATATAGATATATAGGTAGAAGAAAGACACAGGAGAAGACAGATGTAATAGAGATACACAATCTGTCTTCCCAACCCATTACTGAACAGGAAATTAAAGTGTTATCTAAAGGACTTAAATTTGTACCCACCCAAGGGGTAAACACTTTCCAGTTATTCATAGATGCACAGAAGTTTATTAGAAATATAACTATTAAACGTTTTTTTGCCAAAAAAGAAACTTTAAGTTACACACCAATAGAAACTAATTTGAGAGCCAAGTTTAAGAATCCTTCCAAATTTTATCCTAGCTATTGTAAAGTCCCCTGTATAGATGTTTTTGGAAAATTAATATTGAAAGACATAGAAAACATGAGACATCAACCAAAATTCCACAATCTATCCAGAGCAGAATCAGAAATTCTAAAGAAACTTAATAAAAGGGAGGACATCATAATTAAGGAAGCGGATAAGGGGGGTGGCATAGTGGTCATGGACAGGGAATTCTATTTAAAAGAAGCAAATAGAATCCTGTCTGATACAAACACTTACCGAATTTTACATCATTCCCCGAAAAAAGAATTCAGTCAAGAATTACAAGAAATGTTAATACAAGCATTTGATAGAGAAATTATAACGGAACAAGAATATGATTTTTTATATAAAACTAATTCGAAAACTCCTATTTTTTATTTTCTACCTAAGTTACATAAGGACCCTCTGCAACCCCCCGGCCGCCCTATCATTAGTGGCATTGATTCTTTAACTTCTAATTTATCAGCCTTCATTGATTTTCTTTTACAGCCTTACGCACAAAATTCTAAATCCTATTTGAAGGATACCACACATGCACTTAATATTATCAATCAAATAAAATGGGAATCTAATTATTTGTGGGCCACCATGGACGTTACATCATTGTATTCTATAATAGACGATCAAAAGGGATTAGCAGCTGTCAGATGGAAATTAACTCAAGATCCTAATATATCAGATGAACTGTTGGAATTCATCATTGTAGCTATAAAATTTATGTTGACCCATAACTTTTTTTGGTTTGACAACCAGCAATATTTACAGATATGCGGTACCGCCATGGGCACCAGGTTCGCCCCTAGCTACGCCAATATATATATGGACCACTTTGAACACCTATACGTGTGGTCTAATGGCTAGCTGGGGCGGACCTGGTGACATGGCGGAGGTATATCGACGATGTACTATGTATTTGGAGAGGTAGTTTAGAATCATGCCATCAATTTGTTTGTGCTATCAATCAGAACGATATGAATATCATTCTAACTCCAGTTACATACCACCCAAGCCACCTTCCTAGATTTGTCCATTATTACTATTGATGGGTGCATACATACCAAAACTCATTTTAAAAATGTGATGTTAATACATATATTCAACACGATAGTCAACACCATCCTTCATGGCTAAAAGCAATGCCTAAAGGTCAATTTCAGCGCATAAGAAAAAATTGTGATAGAGTAGAAGATTATGAAGAACAATCAAAAATGCTCAAAAATAGATTTTTGGAAAAGGGATATCAAGCAAAAGATTTAGAACTAGATAGTTAAAAACATGGATCGCAACACCCTATTGGTCAGTCGAAATTCTGTTAGAAATAATCAATCTTCTTTTCCTAGATTTATCACCACCTTTAATTCAGGTCATAATCAAATTACAAATATAATCAAAAAACACTGTCATATTTTAAAAAACGATGAATTTTTGGGAAAGACCATACCTGCTAGACCACAAATCACTTTCAGAAGGGGTAGCAACTTCAAACAAAAATTAGCCCCATCATTAATAAAAGGTATGGCCCCTAAACTACCTTTAAGCATTTCTAATCTCCAGGGCTTTTATACATGTGGGAAATGTAAAGGTTGTAATTATACTAAAAGGACCCACAAATCCTTTACTTCTTTTATAACAGGTAAAACATATACAATTAAACATTTCATTACATGTAAAACCAATAATGTCATATATTTACTCCAATGTAATTGTAAAATTCAATATCTAGGTCAAACCACAAGATTTCTTAAGACTCGCATCTTAGAACACCTCAATAAAATAGATAAGAAACATGAAGACCATGGAGTACCTTTACACTGTAACACTTGTCCACAATTCGATAAAAACATAATTTATGCTTACCTGATAAATGTATTTCTCTTATAGTGTATCCAGTCCACGGGTCATCCATTACTTGTGGGATATTCTCCTTCCCAACAGGAAGTTGCAAGAGGATCACCCACAGCAGAGCTGCTATATAGCTCCTCCTCCCCTCACTGCCATATCCAGTCATTTCGACCGAAACAAGCGAGAAAGGAGAAACCATAGGGTGCAGTGGTTGACTGTAGTTTAATTAAAATTTAGACCTGCCTGAAAAGGACAGGGCGGGCCGTGGACTGGATACACTACAAGAGAAATAAATTTATCAGGTAAGCATAAATTATGTTTTCTCTTGTTAAGTGTATCCAGTCCACGGATCATCCATTACTTGTGGGATACCAATACCAAAGCTAAAGTACACGGATGATGGGAGGGACAAGGCAGGAACTTAAACGGAAGGAACCACTGCCTGTAGAACCTTTCTCCCAAAAACAGCCTCCGAAGAAGCAAAAGTATCAATTTGTAAAATTTGGAAAAAGTATGAAGGGAAGACCAAGTTGCAGCCTTGCAAATCTGTTCAACAGAGGCCTCATTTTTAAAAGGCCCAGGTGGAAGCCACAGCTCTAGTAGAATGAGCTGTAATCCTTTCAGGAGGCTGCTGTCCAGCAGTCTCATAGGCTAAACGGATTATACTCCGAAGCCAAAAAGAAAGAGAGGTTGCAGAGGCCTTCTGACCTCTCCTCTGTCCCATAGTAAACAACAAACAGGTTAGATGTTTGGCGAAAATCTTTAGTAGCCTGTAAGTAAAACTTCAAGGCACGGACTACGTCTAGATTATGCAAAAGACGTTCCTTCTTTGAAGAAGGATTAGGACATAATGATGGAACAACAATCCTCTTGATTGATATTCTTGTTAGAAACCACCTTAGGTAAAAACCCAGGTTTTGTACGCAGAACAACTTTATCTGAATGAAAGATCAGATAAGGAGAATCACAATGTAAGGCAGATAACTCCGAGACTCTTCGAGCCGAGGAAATAGCCATCAGAAAAGAACTTTAAGAACCAAGTTTAAGCTCCATGGAGGAGCAACAGGTTTAAGCACAGGCTTAATTCTAACTAAAGCCTGACAAAATGCTTTGAACGTCTGGAACTTCTGCCAGACGCTTGTGTAAAAGAATAGACAGAGCAGAAATCTGTCCCTTTAAAGAAACTAGCTGATAATCCTTTGTCCAAACCCTCTTGGAGGAAGGACAATATCCTAGGAATCCTAACCCTAACTCCATGAGAATTCTTGGATTCACACCAATGAAGATATTCACGCCATATCTTGTGGTAAATTTTCCTGGTGACAGGCTTTCGTGCCTGTATTAAGGTATTAATTACTGACTCGGAGAAGCCACGCTTTGATAGGATCAAGCGTTCAATTTCCATGCAGTCAGTCTCAGAGAAAGTAGATTCGGATGATTGAAAGGACATTGTATTAGAAGGTCTTGTCTCAGAGGCAGAGTCCATGGTGGAAAGGATGACATGTCCACTAGGTCTGCATACCAGGTCCTGCGTGGCCCACGCAGGCGCTATCAATATCACCGATGCTCTTTCCTGTTTGATTTTGGCAATCAGACGAGGGGAGCAGAGGAAACGGTGGAAAACACATAAGCCAGGTTGAAGAACCAAGGCGCTGCTAGAGCATCTACCAGTGCCGCTTCTGGGTCCCTGGACCTGGATCCGTAACAAGGAAGCTTGGCGTTCTGGCGAGACGCCATGAGATCCAATTCTGGTTTGCCCCAACGGAGAACCAATTGAGCAAACACCTCCGGATGGAGTTCCCATTCCCCCGGATGAAAAGTCTCTGACGACTTAAAAAATCCGCCTCCCAGTTCTCTACACCTGGGATATGGATCGCTGACAGGTGGCAAGAGTGAGTCTCTGCCCAGCGAATTATCTTGGAGACTTCTGACATCGCTAGGGAACTCCTGGTTCCCCCTTGATGGTTGATGTAAGCCACAGTCGTGATGTTGTCCGACTGAAATCTGATGAACCTCAGTGTTGCTAGCTGAGGCCAAGCCAGAAGAGCATTGAATATTGCTCTTAACTCCCAGAATATTTATTGGGAGGAGTTTCTCCTCCTGAGTCCATGAACCCTGAGCCTTCAGGGAGTTCCAGACTGCACCCCAACCTAGAAGGCTGGCATCTGTTGTTACAATTGTTCAATCTGGTCTGCGAAAGGTCATACCCTTGGACAGATGGGCCCGAGATAAACCACCAGAGAAGAGAATCTCTGGTTTCCTGATCCAGATTTAGTAGAGGGGACAAATCTGTGTAATCCCCATTCCACTGACTGAGCATGCATAATTGCAGCGGCCTGAGATGCAGGCGCGCGAATGGCACTATGTCCATCCGCCGCTTACCATTAAGCCGATTACTTCCATGCACTGAGCCACCGTGGGGCGCGGAATGGAGTAAAGAACACGGCAAGCATTTAGAAGTTTTGATAACCTGGACTCCATCAGGTAAATTTTCATTTCTACAGAATCTATTAGAGTCCCTAGGAAGGAAACCCTCGTGAGAGGAGATAGAGAACTCTTTTCTTCGTTCACTTTCCACCCATGCGACCTCAGGAATGCCAGAACTATCTCTGTATGAGATTTTGCAATTTGAAAGCTTGACGCCTGTATAAGGATATTGTCTAGGTAAGGAGCCACCGCTATGCCTCGCGGTCTTAGGACCGCCAGAAGTGAGTCCAGAACCTTTGTAAAAATTCTTGGGGCTGTAGCCAACCCGAATGGAAGAGCTACAAATTGGTAATGCCTGTCTAGAAAGGCAAACCTCAGGAACTGATGATGATTCTTGTGAATCGGAATGTGAAGGTAGGCATCCTTTAAGTCCACTGTGGTCATGTACTGACCCTCTTGGATCATGGGTAAATTGGTTAGAATAGTTTCCATCTTGAATGACGGAACTCTGAAGAATTTGTTTTAGGATCTTTAAAATCCAAAATTGGTCTGAAGGTTCCCTCTTTTTTGGGAACCACAAACAGATTTGAATAAAACCCCTGTCCTTGTTCCGTCCGCGGAACTGGATGGATCATTCCCATTACAAGGAGATCTTGTACGCAGCTTAGGAATGCCTCTTTCTTTATCTGGTTTGCAGATAATCTTGAAAGGTGAAATCTCCCTTGTGGAGGAGAAGCTTTGAAGTCCAGAAGATATCCCTAAGATATGATCTCCAACGCCCAGGGATCCTGAACATCTCTTGCCCACGCCTGGGCGAAGAGAGAGAGTCTGTCCCCTACTAGATCCGTTGTCGGATAGGGGGCCGCTCTTTTATGCTGTCTTAGAGACAGCAGCAGGCTTTCTGGCCTGCTTGCCCTTGTTCCAGGACTGGTTAGGTTTCCAGGCCTGCTTGGATTGAACAAAAGTTCCCTCTTGTTTTGAAGCAGAGGAAGTTGATGCTGCACCTGCCTTGAAATTTCGAAAGGCACGAAAATTAGACTGTTTGGCCTTTGATTTGGCCCTGTCCTGAGGAAGGGTATGACCCTTACCTCCAGTAATGTCAGCAATAATTTCTTTCAAACCAGGCCCGAATAAGGTCTGCCCCTTGAAAGGAATGTTGAGTAATTTAGACTTTGAAGTCACATCAGCTGACCAGGATTTGAGCCATAGCGCCCTACGCGCCTGGATGGCGAATCCGGAATTCTTAGCCGTTAGTTTAGTCAAATGAACAATGGCATCAGAAACAAATGAGTTAGCTAGCTTAAGAGTTCTAAGCTTGTCAACAATTTCAGTCAATGGAGCTGTATGGATGGCCTCTTCCAGGGCCTCAAACCAGAATGCCGCCGCAGCAGTGACAGACGCAATGCATGCAAGGGGCTCTAAAATAAAACCTTGTTGAATAAACATTTTCTTAAGGTAACCCTCTAATTTTTTATCCATTGGAACTGAAAAAGCACAACTGTCCTCAACCGGGATAGTGGTACGCTTTGCTAAAGTAGAAACTGCTCCCTCCACCTTAGGGACAGTCTGCCATAAGTCCCGTGTAGTGGCATCTATTGGAAACATTTTTCTAAATATAGGAGGTAGGGAAAAGGGCACACCGGGCCTATCCCACTCCTTACTAATAATTTCTGTAAGCCTTTTAGGTATTGGAAAAACATCAGTACTCACCGGCACTGCATAGTATTTATCCAGCCTACACAATTTCTCTGGCACCGCAATTGTGTCACAGTCATTCAGAGCAGCTAATACCTCCCCAAGCAATACACAGAGGTTCTCAAGCTTAAATTTTAAATTAGAAATCTCTGAATCAGGTCTCCCCGAATCAGAGACGTCACCCACAGACTGAAGCTCTCCGTCCTCAGGTTCTGCATATTGTGACGCAGTATCAGACATGGCTCTTACAGCATCTACGCGCTCTGTATCTCGTCTAACCCCAGAGCTATCGCGCTTGCCTCTCAATTCAGGCAATCTGGATAATACCTCTGACAGGGTATTATTCATGATTGCAGCCATGTCCTGCAAAGTAATCGCTATGGGCGTCCCTGATGTACTTGGCGCCATAGTAGCGTGCGTCCCTTGAGCGGGAGGCGAAGGGTCCGACACGTGGAGAGAGTTAGTCGGCATAACTTCCCCCTCGACAGACCCCTCTGGTGACAATTCTTTTATAGATAAAGACTGATCTTTACTGTTTAAGGTGAAATCAATACATTTAGTACACATTCTCCTATGGGGCTCCACCATGGCTTTTAAACATAATGAACCAAGTATCCTCTGTTTCAGACATGTTTGTACAGACTAGCAATGAGACTAGCAAGCTTGGAAAACACTTTAAAGCAAGTTAACAAGCAATATAAAAAAACATTACTGTGCCTTTAAGAGAAACAAATTTTGACAAAATTTGAAATAACAGTGAAAAAAAGGCAGTTACACTAACAAAATTTTTACAGTGTATGTAACAAGTCAGCAGAGCATTGCACCCACTTGCAAATGGATGATTAACCCCTTAATAACAAAAACAGAATAATAAATGACAAAAACGTTTTTTAAACACAGTCACAACTGCCACAGTCTACTGTGATTGTTACCCTCCTCAAACACGACTTTGAAGCCTTTTGAGCCCTTCAGAGATGTCCTGTATCATGCAGAGGGAAGCTGAATGTCTCTGTCAGTATTTTTATCTGCACAGAAAAGCACTAAAATAGACCCTTCCCACTCATATTGCAACAGTGGAAAGCTTCAGGAAACTGTCTCTAGGCAAAAATCAAACCAGCCATGTGGAAAAAAACAGAATTTATGCTTACCTGATAAATTACTTTCTCCAACGGTGTGTCCGGTCCACGGCTTCATCCTTACTTGTGGGATATTCTCTTCCCCAACAGGAAATGGCAAAGAGTCCCAGCAAAGCTGGTCACATGATCCCTCCTAGGCTCCGCCCACCCCAGTCATTCGACCGACGGACAGGAGGAAATATATATAGGAGAAACCATATGATACCGTGGTGACTGTAGTTAGAGAAAATAATTCATCAGACCTGATTAAAAAACCAGGGCGGGGCCGTGGACCGGACACACCGTTGGAGAAAGTAATTTATCAGGTAAGCATAAATTCTGTTTTCTCCAACATTGGTGTGTCCGGTCCACGGCTTCATCCTTACTTGTGGGAACCAATACCAAAGCTTTAGGACACGGATGAAGGGAGGGAGCAAATCAGGTCACCTAAATGGAAGGCACCACGGCTTGCAAAACCTTTCTCCCAAAAATAGCCTCAGAAGAAGCAAAAGTATCAAATTTGTAAAATTTGGCAAAAGTGTGCAGTGAAGACCAAGTCGCTGCCTTACATATCTGGTCAACAGAAGCCTCGTTCTTGAAGGCCCATGTGGAAGCCACAGCCCTAGCGGAGTGAGCTGTGATTCTTTCAGGAGGCTGCCGTCCGGCAGTCTCATAAGCCAATCGGATAATGCTTTTAAGCCAAAAGGAAAGAGAGGTAGAAGTCGCTTTTTGACCTCTCCTTTTACCAGAATAAACAACAAACAAGGAAGAGGTTTGTCTGAAATCTTTAGTAGCCTCTAAATAGAATTTTAGAGCACGGACTACGTCCAAATTGTGTAACAAACGTTCCTTCTTTGAAACTGGATTCGGACACAAAGAAGGTACAACTATCTCCCTGGTTAATATTTTTGTTGGAAACAACTTTCGGAAGAAAACCAGGCTTAGTACGCAAAACCACCTTATCTGCATGGAACACCAGATAGGGCGGAGAACACTGCAGAGCAGATAACTCTGAAACTCTTCTAGCAGAAGAAATTGCAACCAAAAACAAAAACTTTCCAAGATAATAACTTAATATCTACGGAATGTAAGGGTTCAAACGGAACCCCTTGAAGAACTGAAAGAACTAGATTTAGACTCCAGGGAGGAGTCAAAGGTCTGTAAACAGGCTTGATCCTAACCAAAGCCTGAACAAATGCTTGAACATCTGGCACAGCTGCCAGTCTTTTGTGAAGTAAAACAGATAAAGCAGAGATCTGTCCCTTCAGAGAACTTGCAGATAATCCTTTCTCCAAACCTTCTTGTAGAAAGGATAGAATCTTAGGAATTTTTATCTTGTTCCATGGGAATCCTTTAGATTCACACCAACAGATATATTTTTTTCCATATTTTATGGTAAATTTTTCTAGTTACAGGCTTTCTAGCCTGAATCAGAGTATCTATTACAGAATCTGAAAACCCACGCTTTGATAAAATCAAGCGTTCAATCTCCAAGCCGTCAGTTGGAGGGAAACCAGATTCGGATGTTCGAATGGACCCTGAACAAGAAGGTCCTGTCTCAAAGGTAGCTTCCATGGTGGAGCCGATGACATATTGACCAGGTCTGCATACCAAGTCCTGCGTGGCCACGCAGGAGCTATCAAGATCACCGAGGCCCTCTCCTGATTGATCCTGGCTACCAGCCTGGGGATGAGAGGAAACAGTGGGAATACAAAAGCTAGGTTGAAGGTCCAAGGTGCTACTAGTGCATCTACTAGGGTCGCCTTGGGATCCCTGGATCTGGACCCGTAGCAAGGAACCTTGAAGTTCTGACGAGACGCCATCAGATCGATGTCTGGAATGCCCCATAATTGAGTTATTTGGGCAAAGCTTTCCCGGATGGAGTTCCCACTCCCCCGGATGGAATGTCTGACGACTCAGAAAATCCGCTTCCCAATTTTCCACTCCTGGGATGTGGATCGCAGACAAGTGGCAGGAGTGATCCTCCGCCCATTGAATTATCTTGGTCACTTCTTTCATCGCCAGGGAAGTCCTTGTTCCCCCCTGATGATTGATATATGCAACGGTCGTCATGTTGTCTGACTGAAACCTTATGAATTTGGCCTTTGCTAGTTGAGGCCAAGCTCTGAGAGCATTGAATATCGCTCTCAGTTCCAGAATGTTTATCGGGATAAGAGACTCTTCCCGAGACCATAGACCCTGAGCTTTCAGGGATTCCCAGACCGTGCCCCAGCCCACTAGGCTGGCGTCGGTCGTGACAATGACCCACTCTGGTCTGCGGAAGCTCATTCCCTGTGACAGATTGTCCAGGGTCAGCCACCAACGGAGTGAATCTCTGGTCTTTTGATCTACTTGAATCGTCGGAGACAAGTCTGTATAATCCCCCATTCCACTGTCTGAGCATGCACAGTTGTAATGGTCTTAGATGAATTCGTGCAAAAGGAACTATGTCCATTGTTGCAACCATCAATCCTATTACTTCCATGCACTGCGCTATGGAAGGACGAGGAACAGAATGAAGTACTTGACAAGAGCTTAGAAGTTTTGATTTTCTGACCTCTGTCAGAAAAATCCTCATTTCTAAGGAATCTATTATTGTTCCCAAGAAGGGAACTCTTGTTGACGGGGACAGAGAACTTTTTTCTTTGTTCACCTTCCATCCGTGAGATCTGAGAAAGGCTAGGACGATGTCCGTATGAGCCTTTGCTTTTGACAGGGACGACGCTTGAATCAGGATGTCGTCCAAGTAAGGTACTACTGCAATGCCCCTTGGTCTTAGAACCGCTAGAAGGGACCCTAGTACCTTTGTGAAAATCCTTGGAGCAGTGGCTAATCCAAATGGAAGTGCCACAAACTGGTAATGCTTGTCCAGAAAAGCGAACCTTAGGAACTGATGATGTTCCTTGTGGATAGGAATATGTAGGTACGCATCCTTTAAATCCACGGTAGTCATAAATTGATTTCCCTGGATAGTAGGTAGGATCGTTCGAATAGTTTCCATTTTGAACGATGGTACCCTGAGAAATTTGTTTAGGATCTTTAGATCCAAAATTGGTCTGAATGTTCCCTCTTTTTTGGGAACTATGAACAGATTGGAATAAAATCCCATTCCTTGTTCTCTTATTGGAACTGGATGTATCACTCCCATCTTTAACAGGTCTTCTACACAATGTAAGAATGCCTGTCTCTTTATTTGGTTTGAAGATAATTGAGACCTGTGGAACCTTCCCCTTGGGGGTAGTTCCTTGAATTCCAGGAGATAACCTTGAGAAACTATTTCTAGCGCCCAAGGATCCTGAACATCTCTTGCCCAAGCCTGAGCAAAGAGAGAAAGTCTGCCCCCCACTAGATCCGGGTCCTGGATCGGGGGCTATCCTTCATACTGTTTTGGTAGCAGTGGTAGACTTCTTGGCCTGCTTACCCCTTGTTCCAGCCTTGCATTGGTTTCCAGGCTGGTTTGGGTTGTGAAGTATTACCCTCTTGCTTAGAGGATACAGAATTAGAGACTGGTCCGTTTCTGCGAAAGGGACGAAAATTAGGCTTATTATTAGCCTTAAAAGACCTATCCTGTGGGAGGGCGTGGCCCTTTCCCCCAGTGATGTCTGAAATAATCTCTTTCAAATCAGGTCCAAATAATGTTTTACCTTTGAAAGGAATGTTAAGCAATTTTGTCTTGGAAGACACATCCGCTGACCAAGACTTTAGCCAAAGCACTCTGCGTGCCACGACAGCAAACCCTGAATTTTTCGCCGCTAATCTAGCTAATTGCAAAGCGGCATCTAAAACAAAAGAGTTAGCCAATTTAAGTGCTTGAACTCTGTCCATAACCTCCTCATACGAAGATTCTTTACTGAGCGATTTTTCTAGTTCCTCGAACCAGAAACACGATGCCGTAGTGACAGGAACAATGCATGAAATTGGTTGTAGAAGGTAACCTTGCTGTACAAAAATCTTTTTAAGCAAACCCTCTAATTTCTTATCCATAGGATCTTTGAAAGCACAACTATCTTCGATAGGAATAGTAGTGCGTTTGTTTAGAGTAGAAACCGCCCCCTCGACCTTGGGGACTGTCTGCCATAAGTCCTTTCTGGGGTCGACTATAGGAAATAATTTCTTAAATATAGGGGGGGGGAACAAAAGGTATGCCGGGCCTTTGCCACTCTTTATTTACTATGTCCGCCACCCGCTTGGGTATAGGAAAAGCGTCGGGGGGCACCGGAACCTCTAGGAACTTGTCCATCTTACATAATTTCTCTGGAATGACCAAATTGTCACAATCATCCAGAGTAGATAACACCTCCTTAAGCAGTGCGCGGAGATGTTCTAATTTAAATTTAAATGTCAGAACATCAGGTTCAGCTTGATGAGAAATTTTTCCTGAATCTGAAATTTCTCCATCAGACAAAACCTCCCTCATGGCCCCTTGAGATTGGAGGGTATGTCAGAACAGTTATCATCAGCGTCCTCTTGCTCTTCAGTGTTAAAACAGAGCAATCGCGCTTTCTCTGATAAGTAGGCATTTTGGATAAAAGATTTGCTATGGAGTTATCCATTACAGCCGTTAATTGTTGCATGGTAATAAGTATTGGCGCACTAGATGTACTAGGGGCCTCCTGTGTGGGCATAAACTGGTGTAGACACAGTAGGGGATGATGTAGTATCATGTTTACTCCCCTCATTTGAGGAATCATCTTGGGCAATATCATTATCTGTTTGCATTACTGTCCTTACTTTGTTTGGACACTATGGCACAATTATCACATAAATTTAAATGGGGAGACACATTGGCTTTCATACATATAGAACATAGCTTATCTGATGGTACAGACATGTTAAACAGGCTTAAACTTGTCAACAAAGCACAAAAAACGTTTTAAAATAAAACCGTTACTGTCACTTTAAATTTCAAACTGAAAACACTTTATTACTGAATATGTGAAAAAAGTATGAAGGAATTGTTCAAAATTCACCAAAATTTCACCACAGTGTCTTAAAGCATTAAAAAGTATTGCACACCAAATTTCAGAGCTTTAACCCTTAAATTAACGGAACCGGAGCCGTTTTTACATTTAACCCCTATACAGTCCCAGAATGAGGCTCTGTCTATAACTAGAAAGGCCCCCATCTGAAAAAGGTGTCCAACACAGTGCCTGCCGTTTTTTCTAAACGTTCCCCAAGATTATAATACCAAATAATTAGTTAGAATCTGCATAATATGCCCTAGTAAAGCAATTGTTTTAGCCCAGAAAAATGTCTACCAGTTTTTAAGCCCTTTTTGAAGCCCTTTATTCTTTTATGTTTAACTAAGAAAATGGCTTACTGGTCCCCATGAGGGGAAATGACAGCCTTCCAGCATTACATGATCTTGTTAGAAATATTGGTTGTCATACCTTAAGCAGAAAAGACTGCTAACTGTTTCCCCCAACTGAAGTTACTTCATCTCAACAGTCCTGTGTGGAAACAGCAATTGATTTCAGTTACTGTCTGCTAAAATCATCTTCCTCTTACAAACAGAAATCTTCATCCTTTTCTGTTTCAGAGTAAATAGTACATACCAGCACTATTTTAAAATAACAAACACTTGATAGAAGAATAAAACTACATTTAAACACCAAAAAACTCTTAACCATCTCCGTGGAGATGTTGCCTGTGCAACGGCAAAGAGAATGACTGGGGTGGGCGGAGCCTAGGAGGGATCATGTGACCAGCTTTGCTGGGGACTCTTTGCCATTTCCTGTTGGGGAAGAGAATATCCCACAAGTAAGGATGAAGCCGTGGACCGGACACACCAATGTTGGAGAAAAACTAGGCCCCAATAAGTTTTGTCACCAAACATATATAATAAAAACGATTAACATGCCAGCAACGTTTTATATTACATTTTTTATAAGAGTAAGTATCTCTATTAATAAGCCTGATACCAGTCGCTATCACTGCATTTAAGGCTTAACTTACATTAATCCAGTATCAGCAGCATTTTTCTAGCAAATTCCATTCCTAGAAATATATTAACTGCACATACCTTATTGCAGGAAAACCTGCACGCCATTCCCTCTCTGAAGTTACCTCACTCCTCAGAATATGTGAGAACAGCCATGGATCTTAGTTACTTCTGATCATAGAAATCACAGGCAGATTCTTCTTCTAATGCTGCCTGAGATGAAACAGTACACTCCGGTACCATTTAAAAATAACAAACTTTTTGATTGAAGTTAAAAAACTAACTATAATACACCACTTTCCTCTTACTACGTCCATCTTTGTTGAGAGTTGCAAGAGAATGACTGGATATGGCAGTGAGGGGAGGAGCTATATAGCAGCTCTGCTGTGGGTGATCCTCTTGCAACTTCCTGTTGGGAAGGAGAATATCCCACAAGTAATGGATGACCCGTGGACTGGATACACTTAACAAGAGAAAATAACTTCCTATGGATGGGAATAGAAAAGGTATCTACTCATTGGAGAGGAGGACATTTAGAACATGAACTAGATAAAAGAGAATTATGGTGGATTCATACACTAAGAACTTACAAACATTGGGGGGTTAAATAAGGACATCAAAATAGCAGCCTTTACCTAACATCAACCGAACAGATATTCATGCACTTTATAATGGATATATAATCATAGTTAGTCATTAACATCCTGACTTACATAACAGGTATGTTTTTAGACACTGTCATTTCAAACATAGGTCTTATAGATTGCACTAGATCTAGTATCAAGGCAATGCATAAATAATCTTATTCCAACATCGCCCACTCACATGGGATATGTACATACTCTTAGGCACTAGCACTTTAAATCTATTGTCACTTTGAACACAGGTCTTTTAGATTGCACTAGATTTAACTTCAGGGCAATTCACAAATAAGTAGCCTTATCCCTAAATTGCCCACACACACGGGACATATACAGTTCTCTCAGACACTGTCACTTAGAAATATATACTTTTTAGAATACAATAGATCTAATATTAAATGCATCTTGTATAGTTAGTCAAATATGTATTAAGGTATTTCACACGGATAATTGCAGGTAGCTTATCACTTTATAGCTCATACATGAGGGTTTTACATCACATATGTTCTTTCAGATCTCACTAAATATTGAGGCAATTATTAAATAAACAACTTATCACCTTTTTACCCATTTATATGGGTTACATACACATTTTGAGGCACTGTCACTTTAAATATATGACATTCATTAGATCCCATTTTCACCTTGGTCTATTAAGACAGTTATTGTATTATATTTGTTTCACAAATATAGAATATTAACTATCTCACACTGCCACTTTAATACGATGTTCCCTAGATCAATTCATTTTTTTAAACAATAGTTAAGCACATTGCAATATTCTCAAAATTTCACTTCATTTTATTTATTTCATTTTATTACACATACATATATTACTTTTATTGTTTGCACCAATTTTTAATGATATTGTTAAAGTCCGCTATATATATAAATCCTGTGAAACCCGATAATGTGGATCAACATTTGTTATTTTGTAGAGATATAATCCAATTAGATCAGATACTGCCTCTCTTTGTTTCTTTGCCCATAGAGATTGTTATCAACAGCTTATGTATGGACTCATAACATCACTCGCAAAAACCTTGAAGCGGACTTGAAAGAGAACTGCATAACGAAACTATTCCTTCCCATGATTGGCCAGGAGGAACATGTGACCGGACAAGTTTACCCGATATAAAAATATCCACAGTGAACACTTGAAAACACCAGATTGGCTGAAAATATCATGTGACAATACAACGGACCTGAAAGGGAACTTGAAGAAAGTCAGTACTCAAATGAAGACTTAAATAAACACCATGCTCTGATTGGATATAATCTCAAGGGGACTCTCTCATTGGCTGTTTTATTCCGTTTACATGTTTATACCCAACGATATACCAAAGTTTAATTAATTTTTACATAAATGGCATAAAATCATTTTTGCAATGCAAGGATTAGTTTGTTGGGCATAAACATTATTCTATTTTGTCTGTATTTATTTTATGTGAGTCCAATTTCCTGTTTAACACAGGAAATTGGAACATCAACACACCTGTATAAAATCCGGCTCCAAGAGTCACAGAATTATGAAAACTTTTTATCTGCTTTTATTATTGCTCTTGAAAAAGACGCTTGTGCGTTGAAAGGCGTAGAGCTGAAATAAATATATATTTTTATACAACAGGAGATTTTCTTCCTCTTTCTTTCTGCTGTGACGAGCCGGACTTACTATATTCAATAAGTAAGTTACTACTTAATTTGTTATGAATGGTCTAACACATTGTTGATGGAGTTTTCATTCCACTCCTAGCCCAGCTGATACTTCCTCTGGAATCATATCATCAGCATTTCAGAGAGAGACACTCCTAACAAGCTGAACTCATGTTACTTAAGGAGTGAGTATACTGCACATTATTCACTGGATTTTAATACGTACATCAAGTCCTTTTCTCTCTATTATTAGAGAAAGTGATTTCTTACCAAGACCAGCGCCATCTATTTCCATTTTCCATTGTCTATACAGTCCCTGGGGAGAGACTGAAAGAAGGCAGCGGTCGTTCTTTTTTAGCTCATTGTGTTAGGCATTTTGTTTGTTAACATCTGACTTTTTGCTGTACACATACCATTTGTATCATTCTATGGTCATCATGAACTGACCTTCATGAACCAATGGAAGAATGAAACGAATAGTTTCCATCTTGATGGACAGAGCCCTGAGGAATTTGTTGAGGCACTTTAGATCTAGGAAGGGGTGAAAAAGTTCTCTTCCTTTTTGGGAACCACAATAGATTTCAATAGAATCCTAGACCCTGTTCCTCCAGAGGGACTGGTACGATAACTCCCAGGGAGGATAGGTCCTTTACGCAATTTAAGAAGGCCCCCCATTTTACCTTGTTTGAGGATAGTCTTGACAACAGAAATCTGCCCCTTGGAGGGCAAGACTTGAATCCTATCTTGCAACCCTGTTATACTCTGTCCACAGCCCATGGAAAGTCTGCCTCCACCTGATCCAAAATTGGATCGGGGGCAGACCCTTCATGCTGATTTAGAGTTAGTTTTTGCTGTTTTCCCTTGTTCCAGGGCTGGCTGGATTTCCAAGTGGACCTGGATTGGTCTAGCTTGGAAGAGGAAAAAGAGGACTTCTGTCCCTTAAAGTTATGAAATGAACAACAATTAGAAGTCTGACGACCCTTAGGTCTATTCTTCTTGTCCTGAGGTAGGAAAGATCCCTTTCCACCCGTAATCTCTGAAATTATCTCCACCAGATCAGGTACAAAGTTTTACCTTTATAAGGCAAAGTCAAAAGCTTGGCCTTTGAAGAAACATCAGCTGACCAAGATTTTAGCCACAGAGCTCTGCGAGCTAAAACAGTGAAGCTAGACATCTTAGCTCCAAGTCTAATAACCTGCATGTTGGCATCACAGATAAAGGTATTGGCCAGTTTAAGAGCCTTGATCCTGTCTTGGATCTCCTCTACTGTATTTTTTTTCTGAAATCAGATCAGGACAGGGCATCGCACCAATAAGAATGCTGCTCTCACACAACTGTGGCAATACTCACCACAGGTTACCATTGTAAACCCTGATGGACATACATCTTTTTTAAATAAGCCTCCAGCTTTTTATCCATTGGATCCTTAAAAGAACAACTATCCTCTATAGGAATGAAAGTTAGAGAGAGCTCCTTCAACCTTAGGTACGGTGCGCCATGAGTCAGCAACAAGAAACATTTTTTTAAAAACAGGGGAAGGGGAAAAAGCAACCCCTGGCGTATCCTATTCCTGAGCTATAATTTCAGATATTTTCCTAGGAACAGGAAAAAACATCAGAAGAAGGAGAATCATAAACTCTATCCAGTTTAGAAGACGTCTTAGGGTTGGCAGCAAACCGAAGGTTCAGAGCCGTCCAAAGTAACTAGAACTAAATTCAGAAGTTACCAAGATGTTCAAGCTTAAATATAAAATTAACCTCTTCAGATTCTGAAGATTTCGCCGCCAAAGTGTCAGTCTGAAATTTTCACCTTCAGAAGCTACTGACGTATTCTCGTCATCAGACAATTGAGAAAGGTTGCCCAGCGCAGATTAGAGGGGTCAGAAACCTTACTAGCGGACAAATGTTTAGATTTTCTCTTACTCCTACCCAAAAGAAGGGAAAGCTGACAAAGCAAGCTGATACTGCAGAAGTGATCTGAGCGGCAAAATCCCCAGGTAAATAAACACCCCCAGGAGGATGAGAGAACACAGAAGGCACAGTATGGGAAACCATCAAGGTTTGGGACGTTTGAGGAGAAAGCTGAGGCATGTCACGCACAGCATTATCATTACATTTGGCTCAGAAGGGAGTAATTTGTATATAAATTTTAACGTTTTAGGATAAGCATGAGGAACAAAATTTGAGCCTCTAAACATAGTAAGCATTTATCAACAGACATAGACTGATCTAACTCTGAATCCATTTTACAAAAGTCTTTCAAATTAATTAGAAATGTATAAATTTAGAGAGCAATAAAGAGATCCTTCAAAGCAACCTTTCAGATTGCCTAAAGCTCCAACCGGAGAGGATTGACACCTCACTAGTCCTCCCTCCTCCTAGCAACAGAAAACAATCCTGTTGATGAGAACTATACAAAAAATCAACATCCGACAGAGCCCTGCAATGCGATACACCTCAGCGCAATGCAAGCTCACTAAGCTCTGCTCCGATATACCGGAAGTGCGGCGTCACGTGAGCGTGTTGAATAACTAACTGCGCCACTTGAAAGAGCGTGAAAAAGTAAACTGCTCACGGATAGACAATTTATATAAAATTAAGCCTCTCTAACTGTTCCTAAAAGCATGTCAGAATACACTACCAAAGTGCCCTGCATTCCGATAATGCAACACTCCTCAATCCAATCTCAATAAAGTTGAGTCCCCCAAATAATGTCTCACATTTAACCCATACAATGTCATGTCCTCCAAATAAAGTTTCCTTAACTAATAAGGATATCTATGTCCCATTGCCATAATCTGTCCTAAGTATCCTTAATTAAAAAGGCTATATGTCCTAATTTGGATATGAATGAGGATTAACCTCTTAAGTGCTTCTGACCTTCAAAACCTAGCAGGAAAAAGCACTTACCTGAGATCCAGCTGCAGGACAGATGCTGCTACATAGGTGTAACAGGCACTTTGCTCCCAGTCATGGACCTGTAGTAAAAGAAAGAACAGAGTAACTAGCTCCGGCTTTCTGCAAAGTGCTAAAAGTAAAGCAAAGACTACCTTGCCGCCTTTTAACTGCTAAAAGCCACCACTACTCTTACTAAAGAGATTGACATGGACAAAGCTAGACCCCAATCCTTGCTTGTAGGGAAAAGTACCCATACAAGTATTAATATCTTCAGACACCAACTTCACACATCCTCCATTGACAGAGGCAAAGAGAATGACTGTGGATTATGGGTAAGGGAAGTTACACTTAACAGCTTTGCTGGGGTGCTCTTTGCCTACTCCTGCTGGCCAGGAGTTGAATATCCCACTAGTAATTGGAATAATGTTGTGGCCTCTCCATGCCATAGGAAAGAAATCCCTGTTATAGCACCATCCCCCCCCCCCCCAGTTCGTGGTATAGGGTCTTACACCCTTTGAGCCAATAGCATGCAGCAGGAGAACTGTTTACTCTATGACATCATTGTGGAAAGGAAGTGGCGAAAAAAGCTCCAAAATGCAGAGCAGCTGGAAAGGCATTAACCCTTTTCCCTCGAGAAGACTCTGCACTGTGCCCTGCTTTCTACTTGCCTTGTGCACACTGACCCCATTGTGAAGAGAAAAGTAACATGCCAAAATGTAAGAGCGGCAGGAAGGCATTAAACTTCTGCCCTCCGGAAGACCCAGCACTGTGCTCCGCTTTCTCCTTGCTTGTGTGGAAAGCCAAAACCCTAGCCTCTACTTAGCGCTCCTGCTGATGCCCTATCCATCAGTTGAGCGCTAGAAATACTACAGAGATGAAAACCAATAAACTATTTAAAATAAGGTCAGAAAGTTAAAAGTTAACACTTTTCTTTATTAATTATTATTACCTAATAAAGATTTATACGTTTCATCTAGTGATGCACCGAATGGATATGCTGGACCGAAACCGAATCCGAAAAATCCAGGATGCAGTTAGCCCAAAAACCGAAACAGTCTTTTTTTTTCCAAATTATTTTAAATATTTTTTATTTTATTTTTTTATTTTTGCATAATTAGACTATTTTATGAATGAATCTGAATTGAAAACCTGCAAGCCAATAAAATAAAATAAAACCACACTTTTATTGAAAGTAACACACTAAAATTGGACAAAAAATATCTTAAAACAATAATATGCTGCACAATAATTGTATCAAGAAAAAAAAAACAGGCAAAAAACGATAATGCTATTTTTGGTCAAAATGTTTCTGCCAAATTTCGGTGCATCCCCTACTTAAAACAATATTAAATATTTAATATACTGTATTATTCTGTATTTAGTTCTGTGTAACAGAATCAGATTTAACAGTATTTTTTTTTACCAATTATCCAAATAAAGTATAGTCCTAGAAAACTATTATAATATGAACAGTAAGTCAAGAAATGAACTCAAACAGCAACTCTCGACTAGCATCAAATTTGAAATATGCTACACAATTATTTTACCGAAAATAATGGGCAAAAAAAAAAACGATAACCGAAATAGCAAAATGCCATTTTCGGCCAAACAGTTTTCTGCGGGACAAAATTTCGGTGCATCCCTAGTTTCATCCTATACTAAAAAAAAATTTGTCCACACCTTTACACAAATTTAAAGTTGCAAATGACAGTAGTTTTAGAAACACTGCCTGTCCTTTGGGTATTAGTAAAAAGACCAAAATTAGGACCTGCTGTATAATATTAAGTAATTAGTGTTTTTAACCTGGAGGCAGTTGCCGTTTCAAATGCTTAGATCCTCGCCTGTTGGTTTTCTCTAAATTCAGCTTTTATAACACCTAGTTTGGTTAGTGTTCTGTGATGTAAAATAAATGCAAGTTGTAGTTTTGGAGGAAATAAAGGTAAGTGATATTAAACAATATTAATTTAGAGGCATTTGATCCTCCTATAAAACATACATACATATGTGATACAAATTAAATGATGCTCTAATATAGATATTGACCTGTCATTAAGCATTATTGAAGTTTTTTTTTATTTAAGAGCAAGAGTTAAATAAAGTGTTTATTGAAATTACCTTGTTACTGGTGATAACAAGAAGCTAGATGAACTGACTGCTCTCAAGGCCATCAAGACTCTCTAGTGAAGATTCAAAATCATTATAGTTATAATTATTGCATTAAAATCATGCAGCAGTGCTATTAGAATGAGCTCAAACAGGCCAGACTCCTCTCAAATACCAAAATTAAGCCATCTCTATCTTGCATTTCAAATGGAACTTAGGACAAGTTTGAGGGATCTGGGTTACTGCAATATTGCACTCTAGAGGCTCTATTACTGCCTCCTGGACACATAACTGGCTTTCATTAATTCATTGGCATAGACTTTCATAGCCAAAGCCTGCCTCCTATCTAGACCCCAATTAGGGAACTATAATTGACAGCATGCTGTGTGGCCAAATGCTGAGCATAGTAGATGGACAAGAAATGTCTAGTTTTTTGCTCACATGAGTCTATAGAAGAGGCTATGGTAGTAAATAACATCAACTGGGTCCATATTTGTGAAAAAAAAACCTACAGGGTGCTAGAAACCTGGACAAAGACAGAATAATCATATGGCTATATTCAAAATGAGATTAACACAATGAGGGCTCTATGATTCTTCAGCTGAAAAAACATTTATAAATTGTGAACAATTGCAAACTATCAACTTCAGAAGGGGTACTGATAGCTAGGAATTAGTTCCCCTGACCTCTCATTTAAGAAAACTGCACTGGTACTAAAACAAAAGGCCTCATGAAAAACCCTATAATCAAATATTGCCAATAAAATATCACAAATGTTTACACACTCAATGTTTAAAAATCCCTGTACAAATATGTTATAAAATAAAATCCATAAGACAAAAAATATTCAGGGGTAAATAGAACGGATAGAATATAGGGGGGGGGGGCAGGTTCCATTTTAACACTCTGTTTTTTTCTGGGGGGGGTTATGATTGTTTTCTCCCTTGGGACCAATCACTGCTCAATAAACCACATTTTCCTCAGAAGTCCAGGGGTAAATATCAGATTAGCAGCCCACTCATTAAAGATTTGTTTGAACTTGTTCCATCTCCTCTCCACCTTCAATGATTCACTGCAAGCTAAGCCAGCTGTGACACAAGGTCCCTCTGCTTCTCGGATGCACTTAGCAGGAGTGTTTCCTGCCTCTCCAAGAATACACACAGCTATTTTTTGCCTAGAATACAATGCTAGTTGTCAGCCCTCCTCCTCCCAGGTCAGGCTGCCTCACTTCAGCCACATTACACAAACAATGAGCCTGGGCTCCAATAAATCTCAGCTCATCACGTACAAGCAAGGGGAAGTACCCCCACCTAAGCGGAAAAGCAATATCTTACAAATGGCCAAATCCTGGAAGCATTCAGTGTCCCATCATTTAGAATTTTAAGGTTGAGTCACAGTTCAATGCTGAGGTCACAGGGTTATCTCATGCAAACAAGGCATCTTAGAAAGTGCACCTCACTTCCAGCTCTGTAAGCCAACTTCCTCTGTGAACAGAAAACAAGACAGTACCTTGTACAGCAATAGGTGTGAGCCCAGGATGAGAAATATGCCCCTCATCTTCTAAAAATAATATGAAATATATTTAAAGGGCATGGGCCACACTTTTTCTAACATGATTTTAAGATTGAGATATAATTACTTTGGGTACATTGAAACCTTCTGTGGAAGTCAATGTGTTAATCACAATAGTCTTTTTTTAATTAAAAATGAAATTGTTATTGATTAAAATGACACACATTTAATCAGCAACTTATTTAAAGGGAACATAAAGAGAAAATTAAGCAGCATGCAATGTTAAACACCTTTCCAATCTACATTGCTATAAACTTTGTTGCAAATACTGCAGTCAGGTCGCTAAATGCATGTGCATGCTCCTGAGCTCACCTAAGATAACTCTTTAAGAAAGAATACCAAGAGATCTATGCAAAACTGCTAAAACACTACATTGGAACGTTGTTTAGCATGTTATGCTCTACCCAATCCATTTAAAGTTTAACTTTTTAATTTATTGTCTAAACTCAGGTTTGTGTTTGTCATGTTTTTGAGTTGTAGGTAGAAATCAATGACTATCACAGATGACCTGGAGTGTGTAAATCATCAAGTTGCTGATAAAGAATTTACTAAAACTTGTAGTCATTAATAAAATTTGTGATATCCTAAATAAAGGTAATGCTACAAACTATATGATGAAATGAATATGTAGGAACAACAGATCAACAAAAAAGAAAAATGGGTATATAGAAAGAATGTTTACAACAATCATTGTTACTAAATAAATAGGTTCACGGGACAGCCTTTGAATTACTGCAGCAAAACAATAAGGACCCATTCTTCATTTAAACGAATATTCTTCATGTAGGAGAACTGTTGAAATGGATGATGGATCATTTAAGAGATCTGAATGTAAACCATCAGTGATTCCTTCTAAAGTTCTTAAAGTTAAAGGGACAGTCTACTTGAAAATTGTTATAGTTTAAAAGATAGATTATTCCTTTATTACCCATTCCACAGTTTTGCAAAACCAACATTGTAATATTAATATACGTTTTATCTCCATGATTACCTGTATCTAAGCCCCTGCAGACTTCCCCTTATCTCAGTGCTTCTTATTAGCTTTTTACAGTCATTCTCCACAAGAGTGAGCACAGTTAAAATCGATATGGCACACATGAGCTAGCACTGTCTGGCTGTATTGCAAGATTGTAAAAAGAAAAAACAATGAGATAAGGGGCAGCCTGCAGTGGCTTAGAATCAGCCAATCTTAGAGGTTATAGTATATATTTATATAAAAATGTTGGTTATACAAAGCTGGGGAACAACTAGTAAAAGCATTATTTGTCTTTTTAAGGTCATCCCATATAAAATCAACACATTTTTAAAAACACATTTGTCTCCCCATTTTTTATTTTTCTGAAAATTGGGTAGTGCTTTATATCACCCTTCTTGAGCAAAACTCCACATTTTTAGATTTTTTAAAAATGTTCTTCTGAGATATAGGTAATTACTTGTTGCAAGGGTAGCATAAAATTACCTTTTCAGGGCATTTTTGGATTGGCCATAATGTTTTTTTTCTCTATGAGATCTCTACAGCTCCACATGGAGTCTTTGGAAAGCTCATTACCTGTTTTTTTTTTTTAAATAATTTTTATTGAGGTATTAAAGAATAACAAACAGTCATTCGATACATTACATTGTTCAGGGAGTATGTATCATTTTTCAGACTTAACATGAAGTAAAATGGACAGGCATTAAGTAATAACAGAAGCAATACAAAAAACGACCCTGTATAGGGGTTATTGCCGTGTCAGATAATATGTTAAAATACAGAAACAGAATAGTCTGTAGTCTGAAACATTAAAGGGAAACTGTACCCAAAATGTTTCTTTCGTGATTCAGATTGAGCATGAAATTTTAAGCAACTTTCTAATTTACTCCTATTATCAAATTTTCTTCATTCTCTTGGTATCTTTATTTGAAATGCAAGAATGTAAGTTTAGATGCCAGCCCATTTTTGGTGAACAACCTGGGTTGTCCTTGCTGATTGGTGGATAAATCCATCCACCAATAAAAAAAGTGCTGTCCAGAGTACTGAAACCAAAAAAAAGCTTAGATGCCTTCTTTTTCAAATAATGATAACAAGAGAACAAAGAAAAATTGATAATAGGAGTAAATTAGAAAGTTGCTTAAAATTGCATGCTCTTTCTGAATTACAAAAGAATTTTTTTTTGGGTACAGTGTCCCTTTAAGTAAGCAAAGTCGTACCTCATTTTTGGTTTTTGTTCTATGTGTAAAAAGTCATATATCCCCTTCAAAAATGATCACACAACTAGATAAATATTATCCCCAAGTGAACCAGTAAGCCTTGACTGGGAGGGGACTGGTTTGGCAGGACATTACTATGGAGGCTAAAATGGCTATATAATCAAAGGCTGGAATGTCATCTTCACTCTGTACAGCAACTCAAATTACACCTTTAAATAGTTTTCTATAAATGCTAGCTAATATTAGACTATCACCTGCAATCATGCATTCTTTTTCTGAGTATGCGTGAGCATAATTGCCAATTCTAGATGGGTGTAGAAGCGAAAGTTGCCCCCGCTAGGTGGCCATCTCAAGGGTTAAAAAACAATAAGGTTAAGGAATTGGAAAGAGAAATTGGGCTGTCTATATATAAATATATGTGCTAAAAATAAAAACAGGCAATCTATGGGCCCCAATTATGTAATCTAGAAAACTTAAGCATTGTCCCAGAAGTACTCTTTAGCTACTATATATGGGCTATATACCCTACGGCAAAGTAACATTACTTAAAAAACAACATTTAATACTTAATGTTACTAAATTATAATGAATACTAAACCATCTGTGCTGATTTACATTTTGCTATATTCTAAGCCCTATGGGGGTAGATTTATTAAGTGTTGGGCGGACATCATACACTGTCAGCATTTAAAGGGACATTATACACTATATTTTAATTTGCATTAATGCTTTGTAGATGATCCATTTATTTAGCCAATACAGGTTTTTTTTTGCAAAAAAAATAAATTTTTGCTTACCTGATAAATGTATTTTTATCCGGGCATGGTGAGTCCACAATTTCATTCCAATTACTAGTGGGAATTCAACTCCTGGCCAGCAAGAGGAGGCAAAGAGCACCCCAGCAGAGCTGTTAAGTGTCACTTCCCTGACCCATAATCCCCAGTCATTCGGCCAAAGGAAAATGGAAAAAGAAGATAACACAAGGGTATAGAGGTGCCTGAGGTTTATACCAAAAATTTCTTTTTGTCTTAAATGTAATAAGGGCGGGTCGTGGACTCTCCATGCCCGGAAAGAAATTTATCAGGTAAGCACACAATTTCATTCCAATTACTAGTGGGAATCAATACCCAAGCTAGAGGACACAGAATGAAAGTGAGGGAGAACAAGACAGGCGGACCTAAACAGAAGGCACCACCGCTTGAAGAGCTTTTTTCCCAAAAGAAGCTACAGCCGAGGCAAAAGTATCAAATTTGTAGAATTTAAAAAAAAGTATGCAATGAGGACCAAGTGGCCGCCTTGCAGAATTGCTCTACAGATGCTTCATTTTTGAAAGCCCAGGAAGAAGAGACAGCCCTAGTGGAATGAGCCGTAATTCTCTCAGGAGGCTGTTGTCCAGCTGTCTCAGATAACACTTCTCAACCATAGAGAAAGAGCAGTAGAAGTTGCCTTCTGACCCTTAGGCTTACCGGCGAAAACAACGAACAGGGCAATAGACTGCCGAAAATCTTTAGTTGTTTGTAGATAAAATTTTAGCGCACACACAACATCTAGGTTGTGTAACAGATGCTCCTTCTGAGAAGAAGGATTCGGACAAAAGGAAGGAACAATAATTCCTTGATTGATAATGCGATCCGATACCACTTTGGGAAGAAATCCCAATTTAGTACGAAGGACCGCTTTATCCGCATGAAAAAAACAAAATTTATGCTTACCTGATAAATGTATTTATTTCCGGATATAGTGAGTACACAACGTCATCAATTACTAGTGGGAATATCTCTCCTGTCCAGCAGGAGGCGGCAAAGAGCACCACAGGAAAAGCTGTTAAATGTCACTCCCCTTCCCATAATCCCAGTTATTCAACCGAAGGGAAATGGAAAAAGCAATAACACAAAGGTGTAGAGGTGCCTGAGGTTTAGTAAAAAAATAACTGTCTTAAATATAAGGGTGGGGTCGTGGACTCACCATATCCGGAAAGAAAGAAATTTATAAGGTAAGCATAAATTTTGTTTTCTTTCCTAAGATATGGTGAGTCCACAACGTCATTAATTACTTGTGGGAACCAATACCCAAGCTAGAGGACACAGATGACTAGAGAGGGATAGCAAGACAGGCAGAAATAAACAGAAGGCACCACCGCTTCAAGAACCTTTCTCCCAAAAGAAGCCTCGGCTGAGGCAAAAGTAAAACATTTGGAAAATTTGGAAAAAGTATGCAAAGAGGACCAAGTTGCAGCCTTGCAAATCTGTTCCACAGAAGCTTCATTTTTGAAAGCCCAAGAAGACGAGACAGCCCTAGTGGAATGAGCTGTAATTCTCTCAGGAGGCTGTTGTCCAGCAGTCTCATAAGCAAAACGAATCATACTTCTCAACCAAAAGGAAAGGGAAGTAGCAGTAGCCTTTTGACCCTTACACTTTCCCAAGAAACAAACAAAAAGGGATGAAGACTGGCGAAAACCCTTAGTCGCTTGTAAATAGAATTTTAAAGCACTCACTACATCCAAGTTGTGCAACAGACACTCCTTATGAGAAGAAGGATTAGGACAGAGAGAAGGAACAACAATACCTAGTACGTAGGACCACCTTATCAGCATGAAAGATAAGGTAAGGAGAATCATACTGCAAAGCCGCGAGTTCCGAAACTCTCCTTGCAGAAGAAATAGCAACAGGAAACAAAACCTTCCAAGATAACAATTTAATATCTAAGGAATGCATTGGCTCAAACAGAGCCTGATGCAAAACCTTAAGAACAAGGTTAAGACTCCAAGGAGGAGTAATCAACTTAAACACAGGCTTGATTCTGACCAAGGCCTGACAAAAAGATTTAACATCTGGTACAACCGCCAAACCCTTATGCAACAAAATAAATAAAGCAGAAATCTGACCCTTCAGAGTACTGACTGACAAACCTTTCTCCAGACCTTCCTGGAGAAAAGGCAAAATTCTAGGAATCCTAACCCTACTCCAAGAGTAACCCTTAGATTCACACTAATAAAGGTATTTACGCCATACCTTATGGTAAATGTTCAGAGTAACAGGCTTACGACCCTGTATCACGCTTAGACAAAAATAAGCGTTCAATCTCCAAGCAGTCAGTTTCAGAGAAACAAGATTTGGATGGAAGAAAGGACCCTAAATTAAAAGATCCACACAATAATTAAGTTTTCCTTGAAAAAAACTTAAATCAAAAGCAGTAGAATCAAACTGAAACAGCTGCCTGAATAACTTTTTAACCAGAAGCAAAATACAGTTAAGTGGTAAAAACAATAAAAGTATGCAAAGAAGACCAAAATACTGCTTTGCAAATTTCATCATCCGAAGCTTCAATCTGAAAAAGCCCAAGAAATGGCGACTAAATTTAGCAGAATGAGCTGTAAATCTCTGAGGCGGAACCTACCCAGTCTTCAAATAAGCCTTGAAAAACAAAAGCTTTAACGAGGATGCCAAAGAAATGGCAGAGGCTTTCTAACCTTTTCTGAAACCAGAAAAAACAACAAATAGACTAGAAGTCTTCTCAAATCCTAATAACCTTGATAAAGAATTACAGAGCTCGTACCACATCTAAAGGATGTAAAGAACTCTCAAAGAATTATTTAGGATTAGAAAACAAGGAAGGAACAACAATTTCTCTACTAATGCACAACCTTAGGAAAAAAAGAAGTCCACAAAACAACTTATCTAGATGAAAAAAATCAGATAAGGAGACACAGAAGAGAGAGCTGAAAAATCAGAAACTCTTCTAGCAGAAGAGATAGCCAAAAGAAACAATACTTTCCAAGAAAGTAGATAATCTTTAAAGAAAATATAGGCTCAAAAGAAAGAGCCTGCAAAATCCTTGAACCAAATAAAGACTCCAAAAAGGAGAATTAATAAATAAACAGGCTTGATACAAACCAAAAAGCTTGAACAAAACAGTGAATATCAGGAAGTTTAAACAATCTTTCTAGGAAATAAAACAGAAAGAACAGATTTGTGTCCATTCAAAAAATTTGCAGACAAACTTATCCAAACCATCCTGAAGAAACTGAAAAACCCTAGGAATTCTAAAAGAATGCCAGAAGAATTTATGGGAAGAACACCATAAAATATAGGTTTTCAAAACCTGATAATACATGTTCCGTGAGACAGACTTATAAGCCTGCATCATAGTGATAAAAACTAAGTCAGAGAAACCTCTATGACCAAACACTAATCAATTTCCATACCTTCAAATTAGTAATTTGAGATCCTGATGGAAAAATGGCCCCTGAAACAAGAGGGCTGGCCAAAGAAAAAGTGGCCAAGGATGGCAACTGGACATCCGGACAAGATCCACATACCAAACCTGTGAGGCCATGCTGATGCTATCAGAAACACATGAGATTGTTCTAATATGATCTTGAAAATTACCTTTGGAAGAAAAAAAACAGAGGCAAAAGTATGTAGTCAGGTTGCAAAACCAAGACACTGCTAATACATCCACCTTTTCCGCCTAAGGATCCCTGAACCTTAAAAGGTACCTAGGAAATTAAGAAAACACATCTGTATAGAGATACCACTCTCCCGGATGTAAAGACTGACGGCTGAGATAATCCATCTCCCAAATGTCTAAACCTGAGATATAAGTTGTAGAAATTAGACAGGAGATGGATTCAAGATACTTCTTAATTGCTAAGGGACTGTGAGTCCCTATTTGATGATTGACATATGCCACAGTTGTGATATTGTCTGTCTAAAAGCAAAAAAAAAATTAAAGTTCTCTCCCAAAAGAGGCCAAGCCTGAAAGAGCTCTGAAAATAGCACGGAGTTCTAAAATATTGAATGGAAACCTCGCCTCTTAGTTTCCAAACCCCTTGTACTGTCAGAGACCATCAGACAGCTCCCCAACCTGTAAGACTTGCATCCATTAGGAATACAGTCCAGGAAAGACGAACAAAAGGAGGCCCCTGAATAAAAGGTTGATAGTCTAATCACCAAATCAGAGAGAGATAAGTGTTGGGATTTATGAATATCAGCGGTGATATCGGAAAACAATCCCTGCACCATTGAATCAGAATGCAAAGCAAAAGAGGTCTCAGATGAAAAACGAGCAAAGGAAACCACGTTTGAAGCTGCAATTATGAGACCTAAAACTTCCATGCACATAGCCACTAAAAGTAATGTTCTAGACTGTAAGTTAGACAGGCTAACAACAATACAATCAACTTTTATCCAATAAAGACAAAGTCATGAACACAGAATCCATCTAGAAACCCAAATAGAAGTGACCCTTGTCTGAGGAATCACAAAACTCTTAGGTAAAATAAATCCTCTAACCATGTCTTGAAGAAACAAAACTAGTTGATTCATGAGAGATTGTAATAAAAGAAAATATTAAGCGAATACCAAGATACCATCCAAATAAGGAAACACCACAATACTCTACTGTCTTATTACAGAAAGAAGGGCACCCAGAATCTTTCGAAAAGATCCTAAAGCTGTTGCAAGACCAAATGGAAAAGCGACAAATTGGTAAAACCTATCTAAAAAAGAGAATCTCAGAACCAAAAGTGGTCTGAATGAAGGAGGATAAACGTTCTGTAACATTGAGTGGACATGAAATTACCTTACTGAACACAAAAGGCACAATAGTCCTTATAGTTGCCAACTTGAAAGTTGAGACTCTTACAAAACAATATAAAGTCTTCAGATGCAAGATTGGACTGAATAAACCTTTCTTCTTTGGGACAAAGAATAGAATTGAATAGAAACCACATCCCTGTTCCTGCTAAAGAACGGGTATAAATACTCCTGAAAAAAATTCACAGAGTGTACTGAGAAAGAGAGAATCTTCCCATAGAAGGTTTCATTCTAAAAATCTATTCAGACCCTAAGAATAATAAAGATTTTAGACTGAAATCATCCAAAAACAATTTAATCTGCCCCCCCCACCAGAAGAACTGGTTTGAGAACTGTACCTTCATGCAGTCGAATAACAAGTAATTATATAGCGCTTTCACGCAGAAGGATAAAAAAAAACTGTTTTTCAGTGCTTGCACTCGGAGTTAACCAAATTAGCAGCTGAAAAACAACAGTTATTATTACCCAAATAAATGGTATACAATAAATTGACCTCAAAAAGGTCAAAGGGCTGCATTAACCCTGCCGGGATATGAATCTAAGACCCTTGGATCTAGAACAAGCATTTGTAGTCAGGACATTCACCAACTGATCTACATCACCGGACTAAAAGTAGGGCAGAAAAGACTCTAAACCTCCAGAAATAGTGGAGATAATAGAAATCAAACAAATTATTATCCTAACAAGCTAGAGATAATAAAATATATTTGAAATCATAATAATAGATATAGTAAACATAATAAAATGAACACATCAGAAGCCAATAAACAGAGTTATATACTTGAGAATCTGAAACTGCTTATGCTATCTTTTCAACAACAAAAAAGGTTGAAAGAACAGTAATGTCAGGCACAGATAAAGGTACAACAGTGTAAGTCTTGGGGATCTGATCTGGAGAAAATAAAAAAAAATGTTTAAAAAAAAAAAAAAAAACATAAAAAAATCTTAGCACCCAGGTGGAAAGTGCTTAGCACTCAAAGGGTTAAATAAGGTAATCGCTAACTTTTATTCCACAATTTGTTTTATGTTAATAAAATAAAAGATGTTTCTAATTCCCTACCGTTACGATCTTAACTCCTCCCAACTGCTATTTCCCTATCTCCTATTCAGTGACTTGTGACTTTCACGATTATCATTTGAACTGCGCATGCGCAAATTGGCGATTACTGTCAGTAATGCGCATGTGTTAATCGGCTACTTGTCTTTTCTAGTAATAAAACAAATATGCGGGACCGCGCTTGGATTGAAAAATCAAGATTTTTTTTTTTGCATATGCGCAGATCATCCGTTCGGCGGATGAAGTAGATTGACGACCGCCTAACGGCCAGCTTTTCAATAGGCTCCAATAAAAACGTGACCAACCATGAAAAAAAAAATACATCAACGGGTTGAATTTGCGGACCGAAAAAAAGTAAGTAAAAACGGAAAAAACTGAGTTTAGAGTCACAATTAAAAAAATTGATCAATGAAACTCATATTCATTTTGGGGAACAAATAATGTTACACTTTTACATCAAGGTAACTTTACCTTCACTTTAATAATAAAAAGAACACACTTAGCTTTGGAGAATTGTGTTTAAGGGAATCATAGTTTCTACAGTAACATCAGAGTCAGGATCAGAATGAAACATCTCGCAAAATGTAACAAAAAAAAGAAAAAATAACATTAGGCAAAACATTTAATTTCCACAATGTAACAGTTTCAGTGCATAGGAAAATAAATATAGTATATATTTAAAAAAAAAAAAAAAAAAAAAAAAGAGCAGGCATAATAGTTTTCAAAAATTCATGAAAACAGCGAGCAATAGAGGGAGAGGGGTAAAATAACTAAATTGCGCAAAAGGAAGTTAAAGGGACACTGAACCCAAATTTTTTCTTTTGTAATTCAGAAAGAGCATGCAATTTTAAGCAACTTTCTAATTTACTCCTATTATCAATTTTTCTTCGTTCTCTTGCTATCATTATTTGAAAAAGAAGGCATCTAAGCTTTGTTTTTGTTTCAGTACTCTGGATAGCACTTTTTTATTGGTGGATGCATTTATCCACCAATCAGCAAGGACAACCCAGGTTGTTCACCGAAAATTGGCCGGCATCTAAACTTACATTCTTGCATTTCAAATAAAGATACCAAGAGAATGAAGAAAATTTGATAATAGGAGTGAATTAGAAAGTTGCTTAAAATGTCTTGCTCAATCTGAATCACGAAAGAAAATTTTTGGGTACAGTGTCCCTTTAAACAATTTTTAGGCGCAAAACTAACACCAGAAAATGATAACTCGCGTCATAACAAACGCAACTTCATACCAAAACAACTAGCGCCAACAATGATGCAGGAAATTACAAAATTTGCGACAAAATTTTCGTGCCAAGAATGACGCAATAAATAACAGCATTTTGCGTTCTCGCAAGCCTAGATTTGCCTGCGGAAAAAATTGAGAAACAAGTCAAATTTAGAAAAAGACTGAACCCCAGGTAAGAAAAAAAGTTTAAATAAACTTCCCAAACATTATTCCTATACTGAAACTGTTTAGACTGCAAAAGGGAAATATACATAGACCTGACTCATGGCAAATATAAGTAAAACACATATTTAAAACTTTATATTAATACATAAAGTGCCAAACTATAGCTGAGAGTGTCTTAAATAATGATACATACTTACCAAAAGACACCCATCCACATATAGCAGATAGCTAAACCAGTACGGAAAACTAACAGCAGAGGTAATGTTAAAAGAGTATACAGTTGATCTGAAAAGGGAGGTATGAGATGAATTCCTATGACCGATAACATAGAACCCTTGAAAAGATTTCATGTGAGAGAAACCATAAAATCAATAGGCGATACTCTCTTCACATCCCTCTGACAAACACTGTACTCTGAGAGGAATTGGGCCTTAAGAATGCTTAGAAGCGCTTATCATAGAAAAGAAACGTAAAAAAACTAAGCACAAACTTACTTCACCACCTTCATAGGAGGCAAATTTGTAAAACTGAGTTTTGGGTGTGGTGGGAGGTGTATTTATAGGCATTTTGAGGTTTGGGAAACTTTGCCCTCTCCTGGTAGGAATGTATATACCATACATCACTAGCTCATGGACTCTTGCCAATTACATGAAAGAAATAGTAAATCGCTCTCAACTCCAAGATGTTTATGGGGAGAGCAGACTCTTCCTGAGTCCATAATCCCTGTGCCTTTAACAAGTCCCAGACTGCTCCCCAGCCTAGCAGGCTGGCATCCGTGGTCACAATCACCCAAGAAGGTCTCCGAAAGCAAGTACCCTGAGACAGATGCTCCTGAGAAAACCACCATGGAAGAGAGTCTCTTGTTAACACGTCTAGATCTATCCTCTGGGACAGATCCGAATGGTTTCCGTTCCATTGTTTGAGCATGCATAATTGCAGAGCTCTCAAATGAAATCGAGCAAAGGGAATGATGTCCATGGAAGCAACAACCCAATTACTTCCATACATTGGGCTACAGATGGCCAAATAGTAGACTGAAGAGAGAGGCAAGCAGAGAGAATTTTGGATTTCCTGACCTCCGTCAGAAAAATCTTCATAGATAGGGAATCTATTACAGTCCCTAAGAACACCACCCTTGTAGCTGGACAAGGGAACTCTTTCCCAGATTTACTTTCCATCCATGGGAACATAGAAAAGACAACAAGATCTCTGTATGGGAGTTTGCTTGTTAAAAAGATGGCGCCTGAACCAGAATGTCGAGTAAGGCGCCGAGACCTGATCACTGCCAAGAGAGCCCCCAGAACCTTTGAGAAAATTCTGGGAGCTGTGGCAAAGCCAAGCGTAAGAGTCACAAACTGAAAGTGTTTGTCTAGAAAAGCGAATCTCAGAAATTTGTGATAATCCCTGTGAAGATATGCGTGAAGATATGCTTCATTAAGGTCTATGGTCATCATGAACTGACCTTCCTGAACTAAAGGAATAATGGATCGAATGGTCTCCATTTTGAAGGATGGCACCCTGAGAAACTTGTTGAGCCACTTTAGGTCTGAAATGGGACGGAAAAGTTCCCTCTTTTTTGGGAACTACAAACAGATTTGAATATAATCCTAGACCCTATTCCTTTACTGGAACTGGAACAATCACTCCCAGAGAGAAAAGATCCTGAACGCAGTTCAAGAATGCCTCTCTCTTTACCTGATCTGTAGACAACCTTGAGAGGTGATAACTGCCCATGGGAGGGAGAAAATTGAAGTCTATTTTGTAACCCTGAGAAACAATGCCCACAGCCCAAGGATCTGGGACATCTTGTAACCACTCTCGATAAAACAGGGAAAGTCTGCCCCTCCCCTTGATCCGACTCCGGACCGAGGGCCGACCCATCATGTTGACTTAGACTCAGTTGAGGGTTTCATAGATTGGTTCCCCTTGTTCCAGGACTGACTGGGTTTCAAAGAGGACTTGGATTGTTCCTGTTTGGAAGCAGAAGAGGAAGGCTTTTGACCTTTGAAATTACGAAAGGAATGAAAATTACTTTGACGTCCCTTAAATCTAATCTTTTTGTCTTGCGGTAGAAAAGATCCTTTTCCACTCGTAATATCAGATATTATTTCTGCCAGACCAGGCCCCAAAAAAGTCTTACCCTTGTAGGGAAGTGCCAAAAGCTTAGACTTGGAGGAAACATCAGCCGCAAAGCCCTGCGAGCCAAGACAGAGTAACTAGACAGCTTGGCCCCCAATTTAATAACTTGCATGTTAGCATCAGAAATGAAAGAACTGGCTAGCTTAAGAGCCTTAATCTTATCCTGAATTTCCTCCAACGAAGTTTCCTCTAAAATAAATTCAGATAGCATTGCACCAATAAGATGCTGCACTAGTCACTGTGGCAATACAAACTGCAGGTTGCCACTGAAGACCCTGATGCACATACATCTTCTTCAAATATACCTCCAGCTTCTTATCCATAGGATCCTTAAAAGAACAAGAATCCTCTATAGGGATCGTAGTTCTCTTAGCCAGAGAATAAATAGCCCCTTCTACTTTAGGCACTGTGCTCCAAGAATCCTTAATGGATTCAGCGATAGGAAACATCTTCTTAAAAACTGAAGATGGAGAGAAAGGAATCACTGGTTTTTCCCATTCCTGCACAATAATCTTCGTCACACGATCTGGAACAGGAAACACTTCCATAGAGGAAGAGACATCATAGAATCTATTAAGCTTACTATATTTCTTAGGGTTAACTACAACAGGAGAGTCAGAATCATCCAAAGTAAACAAAATCTCCTTTAATAAAACATGAAGATGCTCAAGCTTAAAACTAAAGCTTACTTCTTCTACCTCAGACAAAAGATTAACACTGTCAGAATCAGAAATTTCACCCTCAGAAGGAACTGAGGTAACATCTTCCCTAGAATTATGAAGAAGATCAACCTGTATAGAAACTGCTGAAACAGGCACTTGACAATCTATTAAGTGTTTAGTTTTCCTCTTGCGTTTTCCTTAAACAGGAAAGGCAAATAAAGCTGCAGATACCGCAGAAGATATCTGTGCGGCGAAATCTGCAGGCAAATATACCCCACCAGGAGGTTGAGAGGAACCGCAGGGCACTGCATGTGACGCCATAGAGGCTTGGGATGTTTGAGGAGAAGGCTGCGGCATTGCCTGAACAGCATCATCCTGAGAGACATTAGACTCATAAGGCAATAATTTATCTTTACATCAAGTAGTACAAAATTGCAAAGGAGAAACAATTTTGTGCCTCTAAACATAATAAGCATTTATTAAAAACAATATCATCATTATCCATGTCCATAGCTAAAAAAAAAATCAGCCCCAGGAATAAATTTGAATAAAGAACAACTGTCCCTTTAAGAGAAACGTAAAAAACAAAAAAACGTTATAAAAAAACCCCCTAAAGTTTGACAACCGCTACACCTCAGCAGTACTGAAGTGCCTACCGCAATTCCAGGAGACTTGAAGAGGACACAGAGACTGACACGCAACTGCAGATATAATGAGACAGTTTTCAGAAACAACACAGAGATGCTGATCCGTAATATAAACATATTAGCAAGCTTTAGAGCCTTGATCCTATCTTGGATCTCCTCTATAGTAGTCTCTTCTGAAATAAGGTCAGACAAGGCATCGCACCAATAAGATGCTACACCCGCAACCACAGCAATACTTGCAACTGGTCGCCATTGTAACCCCTGGTGAATGTACTTCTTTCTTAAGTAAGCCTCTAGTTTCTTAATCATGGGATCCTTAAAAGAAGCACTACCCTCAATAGGGATAGTAGTTCTCTTGGCTAAAGTAGAGATAGCTCCCTCTACCTTGGGCACAGTGTGCCATAAATCCCGCACAGAATCAGCAACAGGAAACATCTTTTTGAAAACAGGGGACAGGGAAAAAGGAATCCCTGGTTTTTCCCACTCCTGTGCTATAATTTCTGACATACGGTCTGGAACTGGAAAAACTTCTATATTGGAAGGAATTACATCAAAGACTCTGTTAAGTTTATTAGACTTTGTACGAGTGTCAGCAACAGTAGAGTGCGAGTCCTCCAATGTAGCAAGAACCTCTTTTAAAAGTAATCTGAGATGCTCCAGTTTAGATCTGAAATTGAACTCCTCTGGATCTGCTGTATTAGGACTTACATCCCCTTCTACAGACTCAGAGTCAGAGATTTCTCTCTCAGATAAATGAGCTAGGCTGACTAGCGCTGATTTAGCGGTGTCAGCATTTTTAGTATTAGAATTTTTTTTAGATTTCCTTTTTCTCTAACTAACCATAGGAAAAGCTGATAATGATTCTGAAACTGCAGAAGATATTTGTGCAGCAAAATCTCCTGGTAAATAAAACACCCCCAGGAGGTTGTTGAGAGGAGCTGCAGGGCACTGCATGTGGCACAACTAAAGCTTGAGAAGTTTGAGGAGAAAGTTGAGGCATGGAACGGACAATATCCTGAGAGAAATAAGACCCTGCAAGGGGTTCCTATCTTTTGATAAAAAGCATCTTGTTTAAACATGTGGGACAAAACTGTATAGGCGGAACAATCTGAGCCTCTAAACAGTCTAAATTTTAAAAGAGAAAGGCCCCTCAATAACCTCAGCCGTGCTGAGGGCTTATCCCACTGAAGACCGGAGTTATATCTTACTGCAGGAATTAGTCCACTGTCTTTGAAAGTCCTTTTCTAAAATATGAACAGAGCGATATTAAGTTAAACCGCTCCTCAGAGATACTGTTCCCCTTTTCATTATATGTCAGCTTTGCTACAATCTCTCCTAAAAATGCCTTATAAAATGCCCCAGAACCAATCCTTGAATAAAGGGATAATTATGTTTCATCCTTTTTTAGTAAGCCCACTGGATCCCTTGAAGTGCTGTCCTTCCAAAAAGCACTTACCTGTAGTCCAGTTGCAGGGCCAGTTCGGTTTCTTAGGTGTGACAGAGACACAAACATCTGACAGGGACCTGTAGAGAAAGGACAGAGTAACCAACCCTGGCTTTCTATAAAGGGTATAGTCAGATACACAGCCGGCAGAGGAGAGCAGGCAGGTATCAATAAGAGGCGGCAAAAAATAGAACAGAGAATAATTAGATAATTGAAATAAATTCAGTAATATATACAGTAGAATATCCTTTCGAGATATCTAGGTATATAGTAGTATATGGTATAGATAGATAAATATACATTAGTAGTGTATACAGTAGTATATATGATGAAGTATCCTTTCAAAAATATATAGATATGCAATAGTATATGATAAGGATAGATGGATATATGATAATATATAGTGATATATCTTCAACAATATAAATAAATAAAATTAATAAAATAATGATCAGTAATAATATCTTAAATAATACCAAAGAATGTGATGAATATGTAAACAAAAATATAACGCATAAATAGCACAGTATAAAAATAAAAAGCAAGTAATAGACTGTAAAACCAAAAATATGAAAAAATTAAAATAAAAAAAATGAAAGAATTAATAAGCTTAACTACACATAAGACCTAATATATTATAATCTTATTTCAAATCTTTAAATCAGGAGGCGCAGCTTGGTAAGCAGATATACAAAACAAGTAAGTAGAAAAGTTTAATTAATTTATCTATTCTGGACATTTATTTTATTTTATACAAAACAATTAAGTAGAAAAGTGGATATACCGGTATAAGCTGTATCCAAAAAGACCTGGTCTTTTTGGATACACCTTATACCGGTATATCCACTTTTCTACTTAATTGTTTTGTATAAAATAAAATAAATGTCCAGAATAGATAAATTAATTAAAAAATGAGATAATAAAAATCAATATCAATCAAAATAAAAAATACGTTAATAGTTAGAAATAGATTGAGTCCAGGTAGACAACAGGTAGAACTTATCCAAAAACAGAATTGTGAAGAGTAACAGTATCCAGGAACACTTCCCAGGCAGCTCCTCGAAACATCTATAACACAAGAGACAGAGTGCGCCACATAGTGCAAAACAAACAGGGAGTAGGAGTACAGGTACACAGATATCCTACTCACGTGGTAAAGAGTACTAATGTGCAGTACAAGCAAGCCGGGTCCAAAGAGTCGCCTGGCAGACTCCCAGGCACCTGGAACTGGTCGTTTCCTTATTCCAGCCAAGGGGATCCAAGAAGGCAATGTAGTTCCCACAATATTCTCCAATAGTAGACAGAACCAGTGGCAAATGCTCTCCAAGGCACAGTGGATGAGATGTATAACCCACAGGGAGCACAAAGTGTGATAGGTCCAGAGATAATAAGGTGCAGCCGCAATGTAACAAAACATCAAAAGTTTATTAAAAAGTTAAAAACAACATCAGCAACGCGTTTCACCGTGTCATAGCACGGTTTCATCAGGCTATACAAACAGTTACAAAGCTGCTGCACTTATAACTAGTAATATCCAATTAGCATCTAGGAGGATCTCACGCCCACAAGTAACAGAGCTGTTAAGAATATTATCTATCAAACAAAACATCGTTTTTTATAATATATGAAAAGAGATCTCAATACTCTGAGAGTCTATACATTCCACAGAACAACAGAATCATATCAAGTCGCATTAATTATAATATTATGTATGGCTACTCTATATTTATATGTAGAGATAAAGGACACTATTGTAGTAAGTATAAAAATTTAAAGGGGATGGGAACGGTTGACAAAAACATAATATATTAGATAAACCAATCGCGTGCAAGGGGGTGTGAATAGAATCGTGGTGATGTAAGGTAAAACCAGTTCTCCATCATTAGGTGAATAAAGAACGGGTACTATACGTGACAGCTCGGATGACGGAATAATAAAATGTATATATATATATATATATATATATATATATATATATAAACATACTAATGTGTCAAATTAATTATACCAGCTAAGGTTTATGTCATAAATACTGAATACAGTAACGGGTCAGGATGTATGATACATAAAAAAAAAAAGTAAAAAGAAAAAATGCGATAAAATAAAAACAAATTAGAAATGGCTATGATATGTTATATCAGGATTACAAGTATTCTAAATAATATTCAAACAACCGTAGTTAATTAGTATTAATATAAGCGGGGCAAGTCAGATGGAGAGGGGGAGTGGACTAAAGGTAGTGAAAGGGTAAAAAAGACAAAGTGTCATAATGTCAGGGTTTTTTCCCTGTTTTGTTTGCCATGTGCTGCTGGCAGCCATTTTACTCACCTCTCTTCCTGACTATGGTGCATTGTGGGGGATGCTGCTCATTTCCTGCACTTCCTTTTATGGCCAGACTGATGTGCATCATCCGTGTGAGACAGGATGCAGTCTCAGAATTGTGATGTCATCACTTATTATTTAAAGGGCCTCTGTTCAGTATGCTTTGCCTTTGTGTTGTCTCAGACCTGTTTGTGAGAGTTCCTGTGTATTACCTGGCTGCCTCACGTCCTTCCTGGTTCCTGATCCCTGGCTTGTTCCTGACTCTGCTGTTTTCATTGTTCCTGATTCTGGCTCGTCTGACTATTCGCTTTGGCTCCTGACTCGGCTCGTCTGACTACCAGCTCTGGTTTTGATTCCTGGCTTGTTATTTGACTTGTGTACTTTTTATTATTTTTTGCTATTAATAAAGGTGTGATATTTTTGCACTTCTCATCTGAGTCTGATTCCTGGCACTACATTACACAAAGGCCATGAATCCTGATGGTGCTAATTATCCACCTTTACCTGCCATCATTTCCAGGATGGATGTACAGGATCACCGCTTGCACTAGCCCTGCAAACCCTGCTGACTCGCACTGCACATTTGGACCAAAGTGTCCCACAAGTTATGGCTGCTCCTGTTTCCGCTGCTGCACCTATGCCTACCAGGAGCAAGTCCGGTTCTGCACCTCTACCTCAGCGATATGGAGGCGATCCTATTAAGTGCAGAGGGTTTTTGAACCAGGTGGGCATTTACTTTGAGATGTTACCTCAGGCGTTTCCCTCTGACAGAGCTAAGGTGGGATTTCTCATCTCGTTACTCTCTGACACAGTTCTTGCCTGGGCTAATCCCTTGTGGGAGACTAATAAACTTGCTCCTCCTCTGCTGCTAAACGACTCATGTCCTTTCAGCAAGGTACAAGGTCTGTTGCTCAGTATGCTATTGAGTTCCATATGCTTGCCGCAGAGGTAGGTTGGAACAATGAAGACCTTGTTGCCGCCTTCTTTCATGGCCTCTCTGATGCGATTAAAGACGAAGTTGCTGCCAGAGATTTACCAGAGGATCTCGAGGCATTGGTGTCTTTTTTGATCCTAATTGACATCAGACTCAGAGAGAGGCCCTCTTTCAAGGAGTGCTTGCGGAAGCCTCCTGTTCCGTTGTCTCCTACGTGTTCATTCCCACCCATGCCTCCCTCTTCTCCCATGCCTCCTGGTCCCAAGTCACCAGGTACTGCTGAGCCGATGCAGTTGGGATTCACGAATCTCTCCGCAGCGGCTAGGGCCTTTAGGAGGAGGGAGGGGCTCTGCCTCTACTGTAGGTTACAGGGCTACCTTTTGAAGTCTTGTCCTACACGGCCGGGAAACGCTCACACCTAAGGTCCTGTCGGGGGCAGACCTTGGGTGGATTATCCTCATCCCCGGAACCGCTTAAGGAGAAACCTTTGGTCACGGTTGTCCTTTCCTGGGTGGACTCCTCCATAGTCACTCAGGTTCTTGTTGACACCGGTGCTGCGGGTTATTTCATTGACAGTGCTTTTGTATCAAAGCACTCCATTCCTGTTTTGCCTCGGTCCGTTCCGCTTGCTATTGAGGCCATTGATGGCAGGCCCCTTCAGCCCGCACTCGTTACTCACGAAACTGCTCCGTTGTCCATGGCTGTTGGGGCTCTCCATTTTGAAACCCTCCAGTTCCAGGTGATAAACTTTCCGCATTTTCCGGTTGTTCTGGGTTATCCCTGGCTCAAAAAGCACAATCCCAGTCTCGACTGGCGCAGGTCCGAAAATTTGTCGTGGTCCCCGCAATGTATTTCCACTTTTCATCGGAAACCAGTTAAAGTCTTGTGCACTTCTTCGGTATCTCAATTGCGAGAGTTACTAGACGTTTCTGACAAGGTGCATGCCGGTACGATGCCTCCTCACCAGTCTTACGATTGTGCCATAGACCTGCAACCCGGAGCCATTCCTCCTTGCAGCCGGGTGTACCCTCTGTCTGTTGCAGAGAATTGTGCTATGGAGGTGTATGTTGCCGATGCTCTGCCGCGGGGGATCATCCACAAATCCTGCTCTCCTGCAGGGGCTGGCTTCTTCTTTGTGAAGAAAAAGGGTGGCGAGTTAAGACCATGCATCAATTATAGGGGTCTTAATCATCTTACCATTAATAATGCTTACCCTATTCCGCTCATTACGGAACTCTTTGACCTCCTCAAGGGAGCTACGGTCTTTACTAAACTTGATTTGAGAGGAGAGTACAATCTCGACAGGATTAAGGAGGGCCATGAATGGAAAACAGCATTATGAATATCTTGTAATGCCCTTTGGCCTATGTAATGCTCCTGCTGTTTTTCAGGAATTTATTAATGATGTCCTATGAGATATGTTGCAACAGTGTGTTGTGGTGTACTTAGATGAAATCCTCATACACTCACCCACACTTGAGGCTCATTGTTCTGATGTTACACAAGTTTTTCAGAGACTACGTGAGAACGGCCTGTTTTGTAAACTCAAGAAATGTGAGTTCCATCAGACTCAAGTAACCTTCCTAGGTTATGTTATCTCCATTGCAGGGTTCTCCATGCATCCTGACAAGTTATCTGCAGTTCTGCATTGGCCTCGCCCAGTTGGTCTTCGGTCTATTCAACGTTTTTTGGGGTTCGCCAATTACTATAGAAAGTTTATTAAAAACTTTTCTTCCTTGGTCAAACCTATCACAGACATGACCCGTAAAGAGAATGATCCACTCCATTGGTCACCTACTGCCATTAAGGCCTTTGATAGTCTTAAGACTGCCTTTGCTGCCGCTCCAGTTCTGGCTCATCCTAACCCTGTCCTGCCATTCGTTCTTGAGATTGATGCGTCTGAGACTGGAGTAGGTGCCCTCTTGTCTCAACGTCCTACACCCGACGGTTCCTTGCATCCGTGTGGTTTCTTCTCTAAGAAATTGTCTCCAGCGGAGTGCAATTATGAAATTGGCGACAGGGAATTACTGGCCATAATTTTGGCACTCAAGGAATGGAGGCATCTTCTTGAGGGTACTAGCGTGCCAGTGCTCATTCTTACTGAACCACAAGAATTTAGCTTATCTATCTGAAGCAAAACGTTTGTCGCCCCGACAGGCCAGATGGGTGCTATTTTTGTCTCGGTTTAATTATGTGGTTTCCTACCTGCCTGGTAGTAAGAATGTTAGGGCTGATGCCCTCTCTCGACAATTTTTGCCTCTGTCCAAGGAGGAATCTTTACCTACTCCTGTTATACCTCCTGACCATATTTTGGCTACCATACGTACTAATTTGACTTCTCCCTTGGGGGAGGAGATTCTGGCTGCACAAACCAATGCACCTCCTGAGAAACCTAGTGGCAAGTGTTTTGTTCCTGAGAATCTTCAAACTAAACTTTTGCACACTTACCACTATCCTAAAGCCGCAGGTCACCCAGGCAAGAACTAAATGATTTGATCTGTCACTCGACAATTTTGGTGGCCAGGTCTTCGTTCTGATGTTGCTGCGTATGTTGCCTCCTGCTCAGTTTGTGCACAGAATAAAACTACTCAACGTCTTCCTGTGGGTCTTCTTCAACCTATTGCTAATGGTAAGTGTCCTTGGACACATCTTTCCATGGACTTCATTGTCGAGCTCCCTGTTTCCAATGGCAATACCGTTATCCTTATGGTGGTTGACCGTTTTTCTAAAATGTCACATTGCATTCCCTTGATGAAGCTACCTACTGCTCAGGAGCTTGATTCAATTTTTGCTCGGGAGGTCTTCAGTTTACATGGGTTACCCAAGGAGATAGTGTCGGACCGGGGCAGCCAGTTTGTCTCCAGATTTTGGCTTTCATTTTGTGCTCAAATGGGGATCCAGCTATCCTTCTCCTCGGCATATCACCCTCAATCAAATGGGGCTGCGGAATGGTCTAATCAAGGTCTGGAACAGTTCCTCCATTGCTATGTCTCAGATCACCACAATAATTGGTCTGAACTGTTACCTTGGGCAGAGTTTGCTCATAATAGTACTATTAATGCTTCCTCCAAGTTATCCCCGTTCATGGCGGGTTTCAACCATCCTTGTTGCCCGATTCATTCATGTCTCAGGGTATTCTGGCTTTGGAGGAGCATCTCCGGCAACTCCGTTCCACATGGGTGCAGATTCAGGATTGCCTTTATCGTTCTATGCAGCGCCAAAAGTTCCAGGCTGATCGTAGGCGTCTGCCCGCACCTTCCTACCAGGTTGGTGAGAGAGTTTGGCTGTCCTCCCGCAACTTGAACCTTCATGTGCCTTCCAACAAATTGGCTCCCCGTTATGTTGGTCCTTTTCGAATACTCCGACGGGTTAATCCTGTGGCCTACGCTCTTGACCTTCCTCCTGCTATGCACATCTCCAATGTTTTTCATGTCTCCCTCTTGAAACCATTGGTTTGTAATCGGTTTACCACTGTGTTGCCTTGTCCCCATCCTATCTTTGTTGACAACCATGAGGAGTATGAGGTCAGCAGCATTACTGACTCTCGAATGTCCAGGGGCCATGTACAGTATTTGGTTCACTGGAGGGGCTATGGTCCGGAGGAGCGTTCTTGGGTTCCCTCCTCTGATATTCCTGCTCCCGCCCTCCTCCGTGCCTTCCATGCCCGTTTCCCCAATAAGCCTTTTGTCCTCCCACGGGGGAGGGGTCGTTGAGGGGATGGTACTGTCAGGGTTTTTTCCCTGTTTTGTTTGCCATGTGCTGCTGGCAGCCATTTTACTCACCTCTCTTGCTGACTATGGTGCATTGTGGGGGATGCTGCTCATTTCCTGCACTTCCTTTTATGGCTAGACTGGTGTGCATCATCCGTGTGAGACAGGATGCAGTCTCAGAATTGTGATGTCAACCCTTATTATTTAAAGGGCCTCTGTTCAGTATGCTTTGCCTTTGCGTTGTCTCAGACCTGTTTGTGAGAGTTCCTGTGTATTACCTGGCTGCCTGACGTCCTTCCTGGTTCCTGATCCCTGGCTTGTTCCTGACTCTGCTGTTTTCCTTGTTCCTGATTACGGCTCGTCTGACTATTCGCTTTGGCTCCTGACTCGGCTCGTCTGACTACCAGCTCTGGTTTTGACTCCTGGCTTGTTATTTGACTTGTGGACTTTTTATTATTTTTTGCTATTAATAAAGGTGTGATTATTTTTGCACTTCTCGTCTCAGTCTGATTCCTGGCACCCTGACACATAAGATAAAGAATATTCAGCCAATGTGATTGAAAGTAAGGAAACAATCAAAGAGCTGGGAACCAATACTGGTAGAAGCAAGGGCGTGAGCCATAAAAAGTAAACAGTACAGTCAAAATCGAGATGGAATCTATACATCTTGCAAAAGCAATAGTAGAACGATCAACGAAAAAATTACTAGCTTAGCTAATGCAATGAATTATAATAATGTGCAATGAGTTTGTTTTGACCTGCACTATGTGGCGCACTCTGTCTCTTGTGTTATAGATGTTTCTATAAAAGGGTAGCATAAATGTTAGAAATAAAGCAAGGACTAAAAGCCACTGCTAAAAGCCACCATTACTCTTACTAAAGAGATTTACATGGACACAGCATAACCCCAATCCTTGCTTACAGGGAAAAGTACCCATTAAAGGAATAAAATTCTTCAGACACCATCTTCGCACATCCTCCCAATGATAGAGGCAAAGAATGACTGGGTATTATTGATAAGGGAAATGACACTTAAAGGGACACTGAACCCAAATTATTTCTTCCATGATTCAGATAGAGCATGCAATTTTAAGCAATTTTCTAATTTACTCCTATTATCAATTTTTCTTCATTCTCTTGCTATCTTTATTTGAAAAAAGGAAATTTATGCTTACCTGATAAATTTATTTCTTTTACGATATGACGAGTCCACGGATTTCATCCTTACTTATGGGATTACGCCTCCTGGTCAGCAGGAGGAGGCAAAGAGCACCACAGCAGAGCTGTATATATAGCTCCTCCCTTCCCTCCCACTCCAGTCATTTAACCGAAGTTAGGAAGAGAAAGGAAAAGCCAAGGTGCAGAGGTGACTAAAGTTAAACAAAAATAAATACCTGTCTCAGAAAAAAAGGGTGGGCTGTGGACTCGTCATATCGTAAAAGAAATAAATTTATCAGGTAAGCATAAATTTCCTTTTCTTTTACAAGATATGACAAGTCCATGGATTTCATCCTTACTTATGGGATACAATACCAAAGCAATAGGACATGGATGAAAGGGAGGGACAAGACAGGAACCTAAACGGTAGGCACCACTGCTTGAAGAACCTTTCTCCCAAAAACAAAAATTTGAAAAATTTGGAAAAAGTGCGAAGAGACGACCAAGTTGCAGCCTTGCAAATCTGTTCAACAGAAGCATTATTTTTAAAAGCCCATGAGGAAGCCACAGCCCTAGTAGAATGGGCCGTAATTCTTTCAGGAGGCTGCTGTCCAGCAGTCTCATATGCAAAAAGGATGATACTCTTCAGCCAAAAAGAAAGAGAGGTAGCCGTAGCTTTCTGGCCCCTTCGTTTTCCAGAATAAACAACAAATAATGAAGATGATTGACAAAATTCTTTAGTCGCCTGCAGGTAAAACTTCAGGGCACGGACCACGTCCAGGTTATGTAACAGACGTTCCTTCTTAGAAGAAGGATTAGGACACAATGAAGGAATAATAATCTTCTGATTTATATTTTTGTTAGAAACAACCTTAGGAAGAAAACCAGGTTTGGTACTCAACACTACCTTGTCGGAATGAAAAATAAGGTAAGGAGAATCACATTGTAATGCCGAAAGATCAGAAACTCTGCGAGCAGAAGAAATAGCAACCAAAAATAAAAAACTTTCCAAGATAACAATTTAATATCTATGGAATGCATAGGTTCCAACGGAACCCCTTGAAGAACCTTAAGAACTAAATTTAAACTCCAAGGAGGAGCAATAGGTCTAAACACAGGTCTGATTCTAGTCAGAACCTGACAAAAAGATTGAACATCTGGAATATCTGCCAGACGTTTGTGTAGCAAAATAGATAAAGCAGAAATCTGTCCCTTTAAGGAACTTGCTGATAACCCTTTCTCCAAACCTTCTTGGAGAAAGGATAAAATCCTAGGAATCCTAATCTTACTCCATGAGTAGCCCTTGGATTCGCACCAATAAAGATATTTGCGCCATATCTTATGGTAAATCTTTCTAGTAACAGGCTTATGTGCCTGAATCAAAATATCAATGACCGAATCAGAGAACCCTCGCTTAGATAAAATCAAGCATTCAATCTCCAAGCAGTCAGCTGCAGAGAATCTAGATTCTGATGATGGAAGGGTCCCTGAATGAGAAGGTCCTGCCTCAATGGGAGCTTCCACGTGGCAGAGAAGACATGTCCCCCATATCGGCATATCAAGTCTTGCAAGGCCACGCAGGAGTGATGAGAATCACCGAAGCCCTCTCCTGTTTGATCCGAGCAATCACCCGGGGAAGGAGAGCAAACAGTGGAAACACATAAGCTAGGTTGAACGACCAAGGAACTGCCAAGGCATCTATCAGTTCGGCCTGAGGATCCCTGGACCTGGATCCGTATCTCGGGAGCTTGGCATTCTGATGAGATGCCATAAGATCCAGCTGCGGTCTGACCCATCTGAGATCAGGGCGGCAAAGACCTCCGGATGGAGTTCCCATTCCCCCGGATGAAACATCTGTCTGCTCAAAAAATCCGCCTCCCAGTTGTCCACTCCTGGGATGTAGATTGCTGACAGATAACAAGAGTGAGCCTCCGCCCACCGAATTATCTTGGATACTTCCGTCATCGCTAAGGAACTCCTTGTTCCTCCCTGATGATTGATGTAAGCCACAGTCGTGATGTTGTCCGACTGAAAGCGGATGAAGTTGGCCGAAGCCAAATGAGGCCAAGCCTGAAGCGCATTGAATATTGCTCTCAACTCTAGAATATTGATTGGAAGCAGAGACTCCGACTGAGTCCATACACCCTGAGCCTTCAGGGAATTCCAGACTGCACCCCAACCTAGTAGACTGGCGTCCGTTGTCACTATCACCCATGAGGGTCTGCGGAAGATTGTCCCTTGGGCCAGATGATCCAGCGACAACCACCAAAGAAGAGAGTCTCTTGTCTCCTGATCCAGATCTATCTGAGAAGACAAATTTGCATAATCTCCATTCCACTGCCTGAGCATGCTCAGTTGTAGAGGCCTGAGATGAAAACGAGCAAACGGAATGATGTCCATTGCCGCCACCATCAATCCAATTACCTCCATGCACTGAGCCACTGATGGCCGAGGATTGGACTGAAGAGATCGGCATGTATTCAGAATCTTTAACTTTCTGACATCCGTCAAAAAGATTTTCATGGATATAGAGTCTATTAGAGTTCCCAGAAAAAGAACCCTTGTCTGTGGAATTCGTGAACTCTTTTCTAGATTCACCTTCAACCCGTGAGTAGTTAGAAAGGATAGAACAATGTCGGTATGAGACTTTGTCAGCTGATAGGATGACGCCTGGATCAGAATATCGTCCAGATAAGGAGCCACTGCAATGCCCCGCGGCCTGAGAACCGCCAGCAGAGACCCTAGAACCGTCATGAAGATCCCGGGTGCCGTGGCCAACCTGAAAGGAAGGGCCACAAACTGAAAATGTTCGTCCAGAAAGGCAAACCTCAGGAACTGGTGATGATCTCTGTGGATAGGAATATGAAGATATGCATCCTTTAAGTCCACGGTAGTCATATATTGACCCTCCTGGATCAATGGAAGAATTGTCTGAATAGTCTCCATCTTGAAGGATGGAACTCTGAGAAACTTGTTTAGACTCTTGAGATCTAAAATAGGTCGGAACGTTCCCTCTTTTTTGGGAACCACAAAAAGATTTGAGTAAAACCCCTGCCCCTGTTCCTGTATTGGAACGGGACAAATTACTCCCATAGTGGAGAGGTCTTTTACACAACGTAAGAACGCCTCTCTTTTTATCTGGTCTACAGATAATCGTGAAAGCAGAAACCTTCCCCTTGGGAAGGAATTTTTGAACTCCAATTGATACCCTTGAGAAAAAATGTCTAGTGTCCAGGGATCCTGAACGTCTCTTATCCAAGTCTGGACAAAGAGAGAAAGTCTGCCCTCTACTAGATACGGTCCCGGATCGGGGGCTGCCCCTTCATGCTGTCTTGGGAACAGCAGCGGCTTCTTGGGTTGTTTACCCTTGTTCCAAGCCTGGTTGGGTCTCCGGGTGGACTTGGCTTGAGGATAATTCCCTTCCTGTTTAGCAGAAGTGGAGGAGGGGACTCCTTTGAAATTACGAAAGGAACGAAAGTTACTCTGTCGTCCCCTTTGCTTAGATGTTTTGTCTTGAGGGAGGAGATGACCCTTACCTCCCGTAATATCAGAAATGATTTCTTTCAAATCAGGCCCGAACAGCGTCTTTCCCTTGAAAGGCATAGCCAAAAGCTTTGATTTAGAGGACACATCCACAGACCAAGATTTTAACCACAAGGCTCTGCGCGCTAAAATGGAAAATCCTGAATTCTTAGCCGCCAATTTTGCGATCTGAAAGGCGGCATCTGTAATAAAAGAATTAGCCAGCTTAAGGGCTTTAATTCTATCCATTATTTCTTCTAAAGAAGTCTCAGTCTTCAGAGACTCTTCTAGGGCGTAAAACCAAAAGGCTGCCGCAGTTGTGACCGTTACAATGCAGGCCATCGGTTGTAATAAGAACCCCTGATGAACATATAGCTTTTTTAGAAGACCCTCCAACTTTTTATCCATAGGGTCTTTGAAAGCACAACTGTCCTCAATAGGGATAGTCGTACGCTTAGCCAGGGTAGAGATAGCTCCCTCCACCTTAGGGATCGTCTGCCAAGAGTCCCGAACGATGTCAGCTACAGGGTACATCTTCTTAAAAATAGGAGAAGGGGAGAACGGAATACCCGGTCTTTCCCATTCCAGTGTAACAATACACTTAGGAACCAGAAAAACATCTGAATAAGAAGGGACCTCTAAGTATTTGTCCATCTTACATAATTTCTCTGGTGGGACCACAATAGAGTCACAGTCTTCCAGAGTCAGCAAAACCTCTCGCAGCAAAAGGCGTAGGTGTTCAAGTTTAAATCTGAAGGACATGACGTCCGAATCTGTCGGGGGTAATGCACTTCCTGAGTCAGACAGTTCCCCCTCAGACAGGGCCTCCCTACCCCCTAATTCAGAGCCCTGGGAAGGTATATCGGAGATAGACATTAAAGCATCAAAAGTCGCAGGGACCACATGGGCCTCTGTCCTACTGCGTTTGCCTTATAAAACTGGCAACTTAGATAAAACTTCTGTAAGAGTGGATGACATAACTGCAGCCATATCCTGCAGAGAGAAAGAAGCAGAGAAAGAAGTTGAAGAACAAGACGTCGCCTGAGTGAGCGGTAATGGCTGTGACGCTTGGGGAGAAAGCTGCGACATATTCTGAACCTCTTCAGCAGAATCCTGAGCAGCATCCGTTATAGACAAACTCTTATTAAAGAAAATGTGATCTCTGAACTGTAAAGTCCTTTCCGTACAAGAAGGACAAAAAGTAACAGGGGGCTCCACATTTGCATTTAAACATAATGAACATGTGACACTCTAATCTTATTTAGAACGATTATGGTACTATAAGTATACTCTTCAAATCAAAAGTACAGCTTGGTCTCTTTTAATTGTGAATATGTATAACCCTGTTTGAATTAAATCAAGGCAGTGAATCCTATGTACACTTAATAATAAAAACAGTACCGTGTGAAAAAAATTAGAAATAAACTTTAGCCACCAGTGCACCTTGTAACAGCACCATTGCGGCGCCTACCTGCCCCCACGATACTGACACAGATAATGAAAAAAACTCCCTGACGCTTCTGACCGCCTGCTTTAAAGTATAACCATGCGGTCCAAACAAGCGCCCGGAGTAAACGTCCTCAGTCAAACTCCGTCAAAAACAAGTGCGCAGCTTCTAGACACATCCGGTCGGAAGCGCGAGAACAAAGCTCCGCCCCTCGTGGGCGGCAATCAGAGGAAAAGCCCGCCGCACATAAAGTATGGCCGCGCATTTGAAAAATACATTCACAATAACGATCGCTTGATTGGTAGTGCACAAAGGCAATATTAAAACACATTGACCCCAGCAATAAAGAGAGAGTCATCAAGGAGTCTTGCAACTCCAATAATCCCCAGCGTCATGATAAAAAGCCTCTAATGCAGTGTTTTTCAACTAGTGTGCCGTGAGAGATCCTCAGGTGTGCCATGGCAGACTGACAACAGTGTGACATATTTTTTAAACTTTGCTTGTTTTTTACTCCCAGTGCAGTAGTTTGTAGGAGGCATGGCATAACAGCACAATACATACAGTATGTGTGTGTTTGTGTGTATATATATATATATGCTGTATTAGGCTACAATGTGTGATTTTTTTTAAATTTTGGGATGGTGGTGTGCCATAGGATTTTTTAATGTAAAAAAAAGTGTGCCAAGGCAAAAAAAAGGTTAAAAATCACTGCTCTAATGAGTGCAGTGACAGGAGCCTGTCAAGTTTTTTAGCCCCACTATGCGACTTTGACCACAAACAGCAAACTCCTCCAGAGTTCAGTTTGACAAACAGTAAATACCAAATACAGCCCACATTCTGAGCTAAAGAATCTTTCCCAGAATCTAACAGCTGCACGTACCTGAAAGCTGGGCGACAGCTTAATCAGTCCCACAACCAAGAGGTCCTGCAGTTCCCTCTTGTAGAGCTGTGGAGACATACAGGGTCTTAGTTACCACATGCTAAGACCATTATCTGAAGGGCAGCACACATCATGGGAGGCACAGTGAGAATAGAATCCCTCCAGTTCCCAATGCTTTGAAGCATCAGATGCTTCTCTTTTGAGTAACTGAAGAGACTGATCTGGTCTAGGCTACACCCTAACAAAGTAGCACACCTAGGCACTAAAGAAAAAATAATAAACTCTTGATTGAAGAATCTAAACTAACACCTCACTTCCTATCACTAACACAGGCAAAGAGAATGACTGGGGTGGGAGGAGCTATATATACAGCTCTTCTGTGGTGCTCCTTGCCTCCTCCTGCTGACCAGGAGGCGTAATCCCATAAGTAAGGATGAAATCCGTGGACTCATCATATCTTGTAAAAGAAAGAAGGCATCTAAGCTTTTTTTGATTCAGACCTCTGGACAGCACTTTTTAATTGGTAGATAAATTAATCCACAAATCAGCAAGAACAACCCAGGTTATTCATCAAAAATGGGCCGGCATCTAAAATTACATTCTTGCATTTCAAATAAAGATATCAAGAGAATGAAGAAAATTTGATAATAGGAGTAAATTAGAAAGTTGCTTAAAATGTCATGCTCTATCTGAATCACAAAAGAAAAAATGTGGGTTCAATGTCCCTTTAACAGCTTTGCTGGAGTGCTTTTTGCCTCCTCCTGCTGGCCAGGAGTTGAATTCCAACAAGTAATTGGAATGAAATCGTGGACTCTCCATGCCATAGGAAAGAAATGTATAGTTTTGCTTATTTTTAAATAACATTGAGCTAATTTTCAGACTCCTAACCAAGCCCCAACATTTTAGGAGAATACTGATGTATATCTACTCCAACTTGCTCCTGTTTGTGTAAAGGGTCTTTTCATATGCAAAGGAAGGGGGAGGGGGGGTCTGATATTTCCCACTTGCAGTGTGTGTTTCAGATACCTTTTAAACAGAGCTAAACTGGGAGCTTCTAAGTAAGTTTTTAAACAGTTTTATAATGGATTTTTAGATCAGTAACTATGCATATTATTCTTTATAGTAGTGTCTATTACATGTAGTTGTATGAAAATGGGTGTATACTGCCCCTTTAACATTGCACAAGCATTTCTAGTGAAATGTTTGTGCAATTCCGCCCCCTGTACATTCGCAGCCAATCGGCAGCAAGCAGGGGGTATTAATCATCCTGATCGTATCCCATCAGGATGATTGCTGTCTGCCACCTCAGAGGTGGCGGATGAGTTAAAGGGATAGTAAACCCACATTTTTTCTTTCATGATTCAGATAGAGCATGCAATTTTAAGCAACTTTCTAATTTACTCATATTATCAAGTTTTGGTATCTTTATTTGAAAAGCAGGAATGTAAGCTTAGGAGCCGGACAATTTCTAGTTCAGAACCAGGGTTGCACTTGTTTATTGGTGGCTAAATAAAGCCACCAATCACAAGCGCTAGCCAGGGTGTTGAAACCAAAAATGGGCCGTCTCCTTAGCTTATATTCTTATTTTGTTTAAATAAAGATACTAAGAGAATGAAGAAAAATTGATAATAGGAGTAAATTATAAAGAAAAAAATTTGGGTTTACTATCTCTGCAGCGGTCTTACAACCGCTACTTCTTAACTCAAGTTTCCAGCAAGCCGGAAACTACGGGGGTAGATAGCAGCATCCGCTGCTTGCTAAATCTACCCCTATAACTTTTGTACCACTTGGAGTAACAATGCAACCCACTTTGTCTGGCCTATACAAATGTTTTCACTGTCTGCAATGTTTGAAGACAGATTGTACTTATCTATAATAGCAAAGATCTGGAGACACACAAACAGAGTGATTAACATTCAATAGATGTAAGGTTATTTACAGAAAACAGCAGAGTAAGTCATGATCAAAAGGAATATCAGTCAATCTGCAATTGTGAGTGTAAATGTATGCAATTAAGCATACAGTCAGGCTGTTCAAGAGCAAAAACCTATGAGCACCGCAAATATTCAGCAGGTATGCTTGATGTGGAGGCATTACAACAGGTCTCTGCTTGGTAGAAGGACGCTGACTGTACTACTGAAAAAACATAATTTATGCTTACCTGATAAATTTATTTCTCTTGTGATGTATCGAGTCCACGGATTCATCCATATTTGTGGGATATTCTCCTTCCTTACAGGAAGTGGCAAAGAGAGCACCCACAGCAGAGCTGTCTATATAACTCCTCCCTTAGCTCCACCCCCCAGTCATTCGACCGAAAGCTAGGAAGAAAAAGGAGAAACTATAGGGTGCAGTGGTGACTGAAGTTTTTTAAATAAAAAATATACTGCCTGTCTTAAATAAACAGGGCAGGCCGTGGACTCGATACATCACAAGAGAAATAAATTTATCAGGTAAGCATAAATTATGTTTTCTCTTGTAAGATGTATCGAGTCCACGGATTCATCCATACTTATGGGATACCAATACCAAAGCTTTAGGACACGGATGAAGGGAGGGACAAGACAGGTACCTTAAACGGAAGGCACCACTGCCTGTAGAACCTTTCTCCCAAAAATAGCCTCCGAAGAAGCAAAAGTATCGAATTTGTAAAATTTGGAAAAAAGTATGAAGCGAAGACCAAGTCGCCGCCTTACAAATCTGTTCAACAGAAGCCTCATTTTTAAAAGACCATGTGGAAGCCACTGCTCTAGTAGAATGAGCAGTAATTCTTTCAGGAGGCTGCTGGCCAGCAGTCTCATAAGCCAAACGGATGATGCTTTTCAGCCAAAAGGATAGAGAGGTAGCCATAGCCTTTTGACCTCTCCATTTACCAGAATAAACAACAAACAATGAAGATGTTTGACGGAAATCTTTAGTTGCTTGTAAGTAGAACTTTAAAGCACGAACTACATCAAGATTGTGCAACAGACGTTCCTTCTTTGATGAAGGATTAGGACACAGTGAAGGAACAACAATCTCCTGATTGATATTCCTATTAGAAACAACCTTAGGAAGAAACCCAGGTTTGGTCTGCATGGAAAACAAGGTAAAGTGAGTCACACTGTAAAGCAGATAACTCAGAAACTCTTCGAGCCGAAGAGATAGCTACTAAAAACAAAACTTTCCAAGATAGAAGCTTAAAATCTATGGAATGCATAGGTTCAAACGGAACAACTTGAAGAACTTTAAGAACTAAGTTTAGGCCCCATGGCGGAGCAACAGGTTTAAATACAGGCTTTATCCTGACCAAGGCCTGACTAAACGCTTGAACATCTGGGACATCTGCCAGACGTTTGTGTAAAAGAATAGACAAAGCAGATATTTGTCCTTTTAAGGAACTAGCTGATAATCCCTTATCCAATCCTTCTTGGAGAAAGGACAATATTCTAGGAATCCTAATCTTACTCCGTGAGTAACCCTTGGATTCACACCAATAAAAATATTTGCGCCAAATCTTATGATAGATCTTCCTGGTGACAGGCTTTCTAGCTTGAATCAGGGTATCAATGACCGACTCAGAGAAACCACGCTTTGATAGAATCAGGCGTTCAATCTCCAAGCAGTCAGACGCAGAGAAATTAGATTTGGATGCGTGAATGGACCTTGGATTAGAAGGTCCTGCCTCATTGGAAGAGTCCACGGTGGAACCGATGACATGTCAACTAGGTCTGCATACCAAGTCCTGCGTGGCCAGGCAGGTGCTATCAGAATCACCAAAGCTCTCTTCTGCTTGATTCTGGCAACCAGACGTGGGAGGAGAGGAAAGGGTGGAAATACATAGGACAGATTGAAGGACCAGGGCACTGCTAGAGCATCTATCAGTACCGCCTGGGGATCCCGGGACCTGGACCCGTAACGAGGAAGTTTGGCATTCTGATGGGACGCCATCAGATCCAATTCTGGCGTGCCCCATAGCTGAGTCAGCTGGGCAAATACCTCCGGATGGAGCTCCCACTCCCCCGGATGAAAAGTCTGACGACTTAGGAAATCCGCCTCCCAGTTCTCTACCCCTGGGATATAGATTGCTGAGAGATGGCAAGAGTGATCCTCCGCCCATCGGATTATTTTGGTTACCTCCATCATCGCTAGAGAACTCCGTGTTCCTCCTTGATGATTGATATAAGCTACAGTCGTGATGTTGTCCGACTGAAATATGATGAATTTGGCCGCAGCTAGCTGAGGCCACGCCTGAAGCGCATTGAATATCGCTCTCAGTTCTAGAATGTTTATCGGGAGTAAAGTTTCCTCCCGAGACCATAAGCCCTGTGCTTTCAGGGAGTTTCAGGCAGCAGCCCAGCCTAGCATCTGTCGTTACTATGAGCCACTCTGGCCTGCGGAAACACATTGCCTGAGACAGGTGATCCTGAGACAACCTCCAGAGAAGATAATCTCTGGTTTCCTGGTCCAGATGCAGTTGAGGAGATAAATCTGCATAATCCCCATTCCACTGTTTGAGCATGCATAGTTGCAGTGGTCTGAGGTGTAGGCGGGAAAAAGGAACTATGTCCATTGCCGCTACCATGAGTCTGATTACCTCCATACACTGAGCCACTGATGGCTGAGGAATGGAATAAAGAGCTCGGCAAGTGGTTAAGAGTTTTGATTTTCTGACCTCCGTCAGAAATATTTTCATTTCTACCGATTCTATCAGAGTCCCTAGGAAGGAAACTCTTGTGAGAGGGAAGAGAGAACTCTTTTTTATGTTCACCTTCCACTCGTGATATCTCAGAAAAGCCAACACAATGTCTGTGTGAGACTTGGCTAGCTGGAAAGTCGACGCCTGAATCAAGATGTTGTCTAGATAAGGCGCCACTGCTATGCCCCGCGGTCTTAGAACCGCCAAAAGGGACCCTAGCACCTTTGTGAAAATTCTGGGAGCCGTGGCCAACCCGAAGGGAAGGGCCATGAACTGGTAATGCCTGTCCAGAAAGGCGAATCTGAGGAATTGATGATGATCTCTGTGAATAGGGATGTGTAGATACGCATCCTTTAAGTCCACGGTAGTCATATATTCACCCTCCTGGATCAACGGTAGAGTAGTCCGAATAGTCTCCATCTTGAATGATGGTACTCTGAGGAATTTGTTTAGAATTTTGAGATCCAAGATTGGTCTGAAAGTTCCCTCTTTTTTGGGAACCACAAACAGGTTTGAGTAAAACCCTAGCCCTTGTTCCGCTTTTGGAACTGGGTGGATTACTCCCATGGTATGTAGGTCTTCTACACAGCGTAAGAACGCTTCTCTCTTTGTCTGGTTTGCAGACAATTGAGAAATGTGAAATCTCCCACTTGGGGGAGAGTCTTTGAAGTCCAGAAGATATCCCTGAGACACAATTTCTAAGGCCCAGGAATCGTGAACATCTCTTGCCCAAGCCTGAGCAAAGAGAGAGAGTCTGCCCCCTACTAGATCCGGTCCTGGATAGGGGGCTACCCCTTCATGCTGTCTTAGAGGCAGCTGCAGGCTTCTTGGCCTGTTTACCCTTGTTCCAAGCCTGGTTAGGTCTCCAGACTGACTTGGATTGGGCAAAATTCCCCTCTTGCTTTGCAGCCGGGGAAGCTGAAGCGGGACCACCCTTGAAGTTCCGAAAGGAACGAAAATTATTTTGTTTGGTCCTCATTTTATTTGTTCAGAAATAATCTCTGTCAGTTCAGGCCCGAATAGGGTCTTTCCTTTGAAAGGGATGTTCAAAAGTTTAGATTTTGATGACACATCAGCAGACCAGGACTTAAGCCATAACGCCCTGCTTGCTAAAATGTCAAAACCTGAATTCTTTGCCGCTAATTTAGCCAGTTGGAAAGCGGCATCTGTAATGAAAGAATTAGCCAACTTAAGGGACTTAATTCTGTCCATAATATCCTCTAATGGAGTCTCCATCTGAAGAGCCTCTTCTAGAGCATCGAACCAGAAAGCAGCTGCAGTAGTTACAGGAACAATGCACACAATAGGTTGGAGAAGAAAATCTTGATGTCTTCAGGAGACCCTCTAATTTTTTTATCCATAGGATCTTTAAAAGCACAACTGTCTTCAATAGGTATAGTTGTACGCTTAGCCAGAGTAGAAATAGCTCCCTCCACCTTAGGAACTGTCTGCCACGAGTCCCGCATGGTGTCAGAAATGGGAAAAATTTTCTTAAAAACAGGAGGGGGAGCGAATGGAATACCTGGTCTATCCCACTCCTTAGTAACAATATTCACAATCCTCTTAGGGACTGGAAAAACATCAGTGTAAACAGGAACCTCTAAGTATTTGTCCATTTTACACAATTTCTCTGGGACCACTATAGGGTCACAATCATCTAGAGTCGCTAATACCTCCCTGAGCAATAAGCGGAGGTGTTCAAGCTTAAATTTAAAGGCCGTCATATCAGAATCTGTCTGAGGGAGCGTCTTTCCTGAATCAGAAATTTCTCCCTCAGATAACAAATCCCTTACCCCTACTTCAGAACATTGTGAGGGTATATCAGATACAGCTACTAAAGCGTCAGACGGCTCAGCATTTGTTCTTAACCCAGAGCTGTCACGCTTTCCTTGTAAACCAGGCAGTTTGGATAAAACCTCTGTGAGGATTGTATTCATAACTGTGGCCATGTCTTGTAAAGTAAATGAATTCGACTCACTAGAGGTACTAGGCGTCACTTGTGCGGGCGTTACTGGTTGTGACACTTGGGGAGAGCTAGATGTTAAACCCTCATTTCCTTCTGCCTGAGAATCATCTATTGCAATATTTTTAAGTGCTAAAATATGCTCTTTATAATTTATAGACATATCAGTGCAAGTGGGACACATTCTAAGAGGGGGTTCCACAATGGCTTCTAAACACATTGAACAAGGATGTTCCTTGGTGTCAGACATGTTAAACAGGCTAGTAATGTAACAAGCAAGCTTGGAAAACACTTTAATCAAAGCAAATAACACTTAGGAAAAAACAGTACTGTGCCTTTAAGAGAAAAAAAGCTGCACAAACTCTGCAAAACAGTGTAAAAAAGCAGTAAACTCAACAAAATTTTTACAGTAGCATCATAAAGCCTTAGTAATTTTGCACAACTGTGCAAATAAACAATTAACCCCTTAATGTAAAAACCGGATTGACAAAACGTCAAAACCGGTAAAAAAACGTTCAGCACCTTGCCACAGCTCTGATGTGGCGCCTACCTGCCCTTTAGGAATGATTTGTGGGGAAAAAAACTTCTTTACAGCCCTCAAACACAGTAGGAACCTCTGGAGAAGTAGCTGGATGTCTCTGAGGAAAAGAAACTGCGCAACTGAGGCGAGTAATAGGCCCCTCCCACCTCACTCGATGTTATGGGGCCTAAAAGAAACACAACAGAGTGTTTCTTAAACTAGCCATGTAGGTTAATAACCCTTAAACAAGCCACAATGACCCCTTAAAGTCCCTCAAAAAACGTTATATTTGCAATAAAAACAAAAACGTTTTTTCCTATCAGTGTCACCAGTAACTAATGAGCCCTTTATGCAAGCTGGAATTCCTACTAAGTGTCTGAATACAGCTTACCCTTCCCTCATGGGGATATTGCCAGCCTTTTCTAGAAATAACACAGTCTGTCTAGAAAAAAATAGACTGAACATACCTCATTATATACCGTTCCCCCAACAGAAGTTTTCCTGTACTCTTCAGCCCTTGTGAGAACAGCAGTGGATCTTAGTTACAAAGTGCTAAGATCATCATCCTCCTTGCAGAAATTTTCATCCCTTTTCTGCCAGAGAGTAAATAGTACACAACAGTACCATTTAAAATAACAAACTTTTGCTTGAGAAAATAAAAATTAACATTTTTGTCACCACACTCAATTTACCCTTCCTAGTACTTAGAGTAGGCAAAGAGAATGACTGGGGGGTGGAGCTAAGGGAGGAGCTATATAGACCGCTCTACTGTGGGTGCTCTCTTTGCCACTTCCTGTAAGGAAGGACAATATCCCACAAGTATGGATGAATCCGTGGACTCGATACATCTTACAAGAGAAACATAATTTATATCTTACCTGATAATTTCCTTTCTTTCATGGTGATAAGAGTCCCCAATCCATTACTCCTGGAAATGACCTTTCCAGTGCCTAGGAGGAAGCAAAGATTCCAAACCTCAGAGCTCTATATAAACCCTCCCACCTCTATGGTATACAGTCTGATGTATAGCCAAACTGACAGAGGTGAGAATGAAATAGAGCAAAATAAATAGAGGAGATGGGGAAAAAAGGATGTGCCAAAAATATTTTTTAAAAAATAGAAAAAATCAGGGTGGGGTCTTGTGGACTCTTATCTCCACGAAAGAAAGGAATTTATCAGGTAATATATTAATTATGTTTTCTTTCATATAGCTGATAATAGTCCACGATCCATTACTCCTGGGAACTAATACCCAAGCTGTGGCAGAGGCCACGAGTAATGGAAAATAGGCAGGGATTAAACATCCTTTTAAAACCATAAGAAAAAAAACCCAAAAATTAAGTCCTAGACAGAAACAACTGCCTGAAACCCTTTTCTACCGAAAGCAGATTCAGAAGAAGCAAAAACACAAAAATGGAAGACTTAAAGGGACATTAAACAAAAAAATTTTCTTTCATGATTCAGAATACCATTTTAAACAACTTTCTAATTTACTTCTATTATCTAAATTGCTTCATTCTCCTGATATTCTTTCCTGAAAAGCATATCTAGATAGGCTCAGTAGCTTCTGATTGGTGGCTGCACATAGATGCCTCATGTGATTGGCTCACCAATGTGCCTTGCTATTTCTTTAACAAAGGATATATAAAGATTGCCCCAAATTAGATAATAGAAGAAAATTGGAATGTTGTTTAAAATTGAATTCTCTATCTGAATCGTGAAATACATTTTTTGGGTTTAATGGCCCTTTAAGCAAATATAAGCGAGGATGACCAAATAGTTGCATTGCAAATTTGTTCCACAGAAGCCTCATACTACAATGCCCAGAAAAACAGAATTTATGCTTACCTGATAAATTACTTTCTCCAACGGTGTGTCCGGTCCACGGTGTCATCCATTACTTGTGGGATATTCTCCTCCCCCACAGGGAAAGGCAAGGAGAGCACACAGCAAGAGCTGTCCATATAGTCCCTCCCAGGCTCCGCCCCCCCCAGTCATTCGACCGACGGTTAGGAGAAAAAAAGGAGAAACTATAGTGTGCCGTGGTGACTGTAGTGTATAGAGAAAGAAATTCTTCAAACCTGATTAAAAAACCAGGGTGGGCCTTGGACAGGACACACCGTTGGAGAAAGTAATTTATCAGGTAAGCATAAATTCTGTTTTCTCCAACATTGGTGTGTCCGGTCCACGGCGTCATCCATTACTTGTGGGAACCAATACCAAAGCTTTAGGACACGGATGAAGGGAGGGAGCAAATCAGGTTACCTAAACAGAAGGCACCACGGCTTGCAAAACCTTTCTCCCAAAAATAGCCTCCGAAGAAGCAAAAGTATCAAATTTGTAGAATTTGGACAAAGTGTGCAGAGAAGACCAGGTCGCTGCCTTACATATCTGATCAACAGAAGCCTCGTTCTTGAAGGCCCATGTGGAAGACACAGCCCTAGTAGAGTGAGCTGTGATTCGTTCAGGAGGCTGCCATCCGGCAGTCTCGTAAGCCAATCGTATGATGCATTTCAGCCAAAAGGAAAGAGAGGTAGCAGTAGCTTTTTTGACCTCTCCTCTTGCCAGAATAAACTACAAACAGAGAAGACGTTTGTCTGAAATCCTTTGTTGCTTCTAAATAGAACTTTAAAGCACGGACTACATCTAAATTGTGTAACAAGCGTTCCTTCTTTGAAACTGGATTCGGACACAAAGAAGGCACAACTATTTCCTGGTTAATATTCTTGTTGGAAACAACCTTTGGAAGGAAACCAGGTTTAGTACGCAAAACAACCTTATCTGAATGGAACACCAGATAGGGCGGATTACACTGCAGAGCAGATAATTCAGAAACTCTTCTAGCATAAGAATAGCAACCAAAAACAGAACTTTCCAAGATAACAACTTGATATCTATGGAATGTAAGGGTTCAAACGGAGCCCCTTGAAGAACTGAAAGAACCAAATTTAGACTCCAGGGAGGAGTCAAGGGTCTGTAAACAGGCTTGATCCTGACCAAAGCCTGAACAAAAGCTTGAACATCTGGCACAGCTGCCAGTCGTTTGTGTAACAAGACAGATAAAGCAGAAATCTGTCCTTTTAGAGAACTCGCTGATAATCCCTTATCCAAACCTTCTTGGAGAAAGGAAAGGATCCTAGGAATTTTAATCTTACTCCATGAGAATCCCTTGGATTCACACCAACAGATATATCTTTTCCATATTTTATGGTAATCTTTCTAGTCACAGGTTTTCTGGCTTGTACCAGAGTATCTATTACAGAATCCGAAAACCCACGCTTAGACAAAATCAAGCGTTCAATTTCCAAGCAGTCAGCTGGAGAGAAACTAGATTTGGATGTTCGAATGGACCTTGTACTAGAAGATCCTGTCTCAAAGGTAGCTTCCATGGTGGAACCGATGACATATTCACCAGGTCTGCATACCAAGTCCTGCGTGGCCACGCAGGAGCTATCAAAATCACCGAGGCCTTCTCCTGTTTGATCCTGGCTACCAGCCTGGGAATGAGAAGGAACGGTGGAAACGCATAAGCTAGGTTGAAAGTCCAAGGCGCCACTAATGCATCCACTAGAGTCGCCTTGGGATCCCTGGATCTGGACCCGTAGCAAGGAACCTTGAAGTTCTGATGAGACGCCATCAGATCCATGTCTGGAATGCCCCATAATTGGGTCAACTGGGCAAACACCTCCGGGTGGAGTTCCCACTCCCCCGGATGAAAGGTCTGATGACTCAGATAATCCGCCTCCCAGTTTTCCACTCCTGGGATGTGGATCGCAGACAGGTGGTAGGAGTGATCCTCCGCCCATTTGATGATCTTGGTCACCTCTCTCATCGCCAGGGAACTCCTTGTTCCCCCCTGATGGTTGAAGTAAGCAACAGTCGTCATGTGTTCTGATTGGAATCTTATGAATCTGGCCTTTGCTAGTTGAGGCCAAGCCCGGAGAGCATTGAATATCGCTCTCAGTTCCAGGATGTTTATCGGGAGAAGAGACTCTTCCCGAGACCATAGACCCTGAGCTTTCAGGGAATCCCAGACCGCGCCCCAGCCTAATAGACTGGCGTTGGTCGTGACAATGACCCACTCTGGTCTGCGGGAGCTCATTCCCTGGGACAGGTGATCCTGAGTCAGCCACCAACGGAGTGAGTCTCTGGTCTTCTGATCTACTTGAATCACTGGAGACAAGTCTGTATAGTCCCCATTCCACTGTTTGAGCATGCACAGTTGTAATGGTCTTAGATGAATTCGCGCAAAAGGAACTATGTCCATTGCTGCAACCATCAACCCTACTACTTCCATGCACTGAGCTATGGAAGGCCGTAGAACAGAGTGAAGAACTTGACAAGCGTTTAGAAGCTTTGACTCTCTGACATCTGTCAGGAAAATCTTCATTTCTAAAGAATCTATTATTGTTCCCAAGAAAGGGACTCTTGTTGACGGAGACGGGGAACTTTTTTCTATGTTCACCTACCACCCGTGAGATCTGAGAAAGGCTAGAACAATGTCTGTGTGAGCCTTTGTCTTTGAAAGAGACGACGCTTGAATTAGGATGTCGTCCAAGTAAGGTGCCACTGCAATGCCCCTGGGTCTTAGAACCGCTAGAAGGGACCCGAGCACCTTTGTGAAAATCCTTGGAGCAGTGGCTAGTCTGAATGGGAGAGCCACAATAGGTAATGTTTGTCCAGAAAGGCGAACCTTAGGAACTGATGATGATCTTTGTGGATAGGAATATGCAGATACGCATCCTTTAGATCCACGGTAGTCATAAATTGACCCTCCTGGATTGTAGGTAAAATCGTTCAAATAGTTTCCATTTTGAACGATGGCACTCTGAGAAATTTGTTTAGAATTTTTAAATCCAGAATTGGTCTGAAAGTTCCCTCTTTTTTTGGGAACTACAAACAGATTTGAGTAAAACCCCTGACCTTGTTCCACAGTTGGAACTGGGAGTATCACTCCCATCTTTAACAGGTCTTCTACACAATGTAAGAATGCCTGTCTCTTTACTTGGTTTGAAGATAAGTGAGACATGTGGAACCTTCCCCTTGGGGGTAGTTCCTTGAATTCTAGAAGATAACCCTGAGAGACTATTTCTAGTGCCCAGGGATCCTGAACATCTCTTGCCCAAGCCTGAGCAAAGAGAGAGAGTCTGCCCCCTACTAGATCCGGTTCTGGATCGGGGGCTACCTCTTCATGCTGTCTTGGTAGCAGCAGCAGGTTTCTTGGCCTGTTTATCCTTGTTCCAGCATTGCATTGATTTCCAAGCTGGTTTAGTCTGGGAAGCGTTACCCTCTTGTCTAGAGGCTGCCGAGTTGGAAGCCGGTCCGTTCCTGAAATTGCGAAAGGAACGAAAATTGGACTTATTCTTAGCCTTGAAAGGTTTATCTTGTGGGAGGGCATGGCCCTTTCCCCCAGTGATGACTGAAATAATCTCTTTCAATTCTGGCCCAAAAGGGGTCTTACCTTTGAAAGGGGTATTAAGCAATTTTGTCTTGGAAGATACATCCGCCGACCAAGACTTTAGCCAGAGCGCTCTGCGCGCCACAATTGTAAACCCTGAATTTATTTTTATTTTTTTTTATTTTTTTTTTTTTGCCGCTAACCTCGCTAACTGCAAAGCGGCGTCTAAAATAAAGGAATTAGCTAACTTAAGTGCGTAAATTCTGTCCATGACTTCCTCATACGGAGTCTCCCTACTGAGCGACTTTTCCAGTTCCTCGAACCAGAACCACGCCTCTGTAGTGACAGGAATAATGCACGAAATAGGTTGAAGGAGGTAACCTTGCTGTACAAAAATCTTTTTAAGCAAACCCTCCAATTTTTTATCCATAGGATCTTTGAAAGCACAATTGTCCTCAATAGGAATGGTCGTGCGCTTGGCTAGAGTAGAAAACTCCCCCTCAACCTTAGGGACTGTTTGCCATGTGTCCTTCCTGGGGTCGACCATAGGGAACAATTTCTTAAATATAGGAGGAGGGACAAAAGGTATGCCTGACTTCTCCCACTACTTATTCACTATGTCCGCCACCCGTTTAGGTATCGGAAAAGCATCAGGGTGCACCGGGACCTCAAGGAACTGTCCATCTTGCACAATTTTTCTGGGTTGACCAGATTGTCACAATCATCCAGATTAGATAGCACCTCCTTAAGTAATGCGCGGAGATGCTCTAATTTAAATTTAAATGTCACAACATCAGGTTCTGCCTGCTGAGAAATTCTTCCTGTATCAGAAATTTCCCCATCTGACAAACCCTCCCTCACTGCCACTTCAGATTGGTGTGAGGGTATGACAGAAAAATTATCATCAGCGCCCTCCTGCTCTACAGTGTTTAAAACAGAGCAATCGCGCTTTCTCTGAAATGCTGGCATTTTGGATAAAATATTAGCTATGGAGTTATCCATTACTGCCGTCAATTACTGCATAGTAACAAGCATTGGCACGCTAGAAGTACTAGGGGTCGCCTGCGCGGGCATAACTGGTATAGACACAGAAGGAGATGATGTAGAACTATGTCTACTTCCTTCATCTGAGGAATCATCCTGGGCAACTTTACAATTTGTGACAGTTCTGTCCTTACTTTGTTTGGACGCAATGGCACAATTATCACACTATATTTGAAGGGGGAACCACATTGGCTACCATACATACAGAACATGATCTATCTGAAGGTACAGACATGTTAAACAGGCTTAAACTGGTTAATAAAGCACAAAAACCGTTTTAAAACCGTTACTGTCTCTTTAAATGTTAAACAGGGCACACTTTATTACTGAATATGTGAAAAACTATGAAGGAAACAGAATTTATGTTTACCTGATAAATTACTTTCTCCAACGGTGTGTCCGGTCCACGGTGTCATCCTTACTTGTGGGATATTCTCCTCCCCAACAGGAAATGGCAAAGAGCCCAGCAAAGCTGGTCACATGATCCCTCCTAGGCTCCGCCTTCCCCAGTCATTCGACCGACGTAAAGGAGGAATATTTGCATAGGAGAAATCATATGATACCGTGGTGACTGTAGTTAAAGAAAATAAATTATCAGACCTGATTAAAAAACCAGGGCGGGCCGTGGACCGGACACACCGTTGGAGAAAGTAAATTATCAGGTAAACATAAATTCTGTTTTCTCCAACATAGGTGTGTCCGGTCCACGGCGTCATCCTTACTTGTGGGAACCAATACCAAAGCTTTAGGACACGGATGAAGGGAGGGAGCAAATCAGGTCACCTAGATGGAAGGCACCACGGCTTGCAAAACCTTTCTCCCAAAAATAGCCTCAGAAGAAGCAAAAGTATCAAATTTGTAAAATTTAGTAAAAGTGTGCAGTGAAGACCAAGTCGCTGCCCTACATATCTGATCAACAGAAGCCTCGTTCTTGAAGGCCCATGTGGAAGCCACAGCCCTAGTAGAATGAGCTGTGATTCTTTCAGGAGGCTGCCGTCCGGCAGTCTCGTAAGCCAATCTGATGATGCTTTTAATCCAAAAAGAGAGAGAGGTAGAAGTTGCTTTTTGACCTCTCCTTTTACCAGAATAAACAACAAACAAAGAAGATGTTTGTCTAAAATCCTTTGTAGCATCTAAATAGAATTTTAGAGCACGAACTACATCCAAATTGTGCAACAAACGTTCCTTCTTTGAAACTGGATTCGGACACAAAGAAGGCACGACTATCTCCTGGTTAATGTTTTTGTTAGAAACAACTTTCGGAAGAAAACCAGGTTTAGTACGTAAAACCACCTTATCTGCATGGAACACCAGATAAGGAGGAGAACACTGCAGAGCAGATAATTCTGAAACTCTTCTAGCAGAAGAAATTGCAACCAAAAACAAAACTTTCCAAGATAATAACTTAATATCAACGGAATGTAAGGGTTCAAACGGAACCCCCTGAAGAACTGAAAGAACTAAATTGAGACTCCAAGGAGGAGTCAAATGTTTGTAAACAGGCTTGATTCTAACCAGAGCCTGAACAAAGGCTTGAACATCTGGCACAGCTGCCAGCTTTTTGTGAAGTAACACAGACAAGGCAGAAATCTGTCCCTTCAAAGAACTTGCAGATAATCCTTTCTCCAAACCTTCTTGAAGAAAGGATAGAATCTTAGGAATTTTTACCTTGTCCCAAGGGAATCCTTTAGATTCACACCAACAGATATATTTTTTCCATATTTTGTGGTAGATTTTTCTAGTTACAAGCTTTCTGGCCTGAACAAGAGTATCAATGACAGAATCTGAGAACCCTCGCTTTGATAAGATCAAGCGTTCAATCTCCAAGCAGTCAGTTGGAGTGAGACCAGATTCGGATGTTCGAACGGACCTTGAACAAGAAGGTCTCGTCTCAAAGGTAGCTTCCATGGTGGAGCCGATGACATATTCACCAGGTCTGCATACCAAGTCCTGCGTGGCCACGCAGGAGCTATCAAGATCACCGATGCCCTCTCCTGATTGATCCTGGCTACCAGCCTGGGGATGAGAGGAAACGGCGGGAATACATAAGCTAGTTTGAAGGTCCAAGGTGCTACTAGTGCATCTACTAGAGTCGCCTTGGGATCCCTGGATCTGGACCCGTAGCAAGGAACCTTGAAGTTCTGACGAGAGGCCATCAGATCCATGTCTGGAATGCCCCACAATTGAGTAATTTGGGCAAAGATTTCCGGATGGAGTTTCCACTCCCCCGGATGAAATGTCTGATTGAAACCGTATGAACTTGGCCTTTGTTAGCTGAGGCCAAGCCTTGAGAGCATTGAATATCGCTCTCAGTTCCAGAATATTTATCGGGAGAAGAGATTCTTCCCGAGACCAAAGACCCTGAGCTTTCAGGGGTCCCCAGACCGCGCCCCAGCCCACCAGACTGGCGTCGGTCGTGACAATGACCCACTCTGGTCTGCGGAAGCTCATCCCCTGTGACAGGTTGTCCAGGGACAGCCACCAACGGAGTGAATCTCTGGTCCTCTGATCTACTTGTATCGTCGGAGACAAGTCTGTATAGTCCCCATTCCACTGACTGAGCATGCACAGTTGTAATGGTCTTAGATGAATTCGCGCAAAAGGAACTATGTCCATTGCCGCTACCATCAAACCTATTACTTCCATGCACTGCGCTATGGAAGGAAGAGGAACAGAATGAAATATTTGACAAGAGTTTAGAAGTTTTGATTTTCTGGCCTCTGTCAGAAAAATCCTCATTTCTAAGGAGTCTATTATTGTTCCCAAGAAGGGAACCCTTGTTGACGGAGATAGCGAACTTTTTTCTACGTTCACTTTCCACCCGTGAGATCTGAGAAAGGCCAGGACAATGTCCGTGTGAGCCTTTGCTTGTGGAAGGGACGACGCTTGAATCAGAATGTCGTCCAAGTAAGGTACTACTGCAATGCCCCTTGGTCTTAGCACCGCTAGAAGGGACCCTAGTACCTTTGTGAAAATTCTTGGAGCAGTGGCTAATCCGAACGGAAGTGCCACAAACTGGTAATGCTTGTCCAGGAATGCGAACCTTAGGAACCGATGATGTTCCTTGTGGATAGGAATATGTAGATACGCATCCTTTAAATCCACCGTGGTCATGAATTGACCTTCCTGGATGGAAGGAAGAATTGTTCGAATGGTTTCCATTTTGAACGATGGAACCTTGAGAAACTTGTTTAGGATCTTGAGATCTAAGATTGGTCTGAATGTTCCCTCTTTTTTGGGAACTACGAACAGATTGGAGTAGAACCCCATCCCTTGTTCTCCTAATGGAACAGGATGAATCACTCCCATTTTTAACAGGTCTTCTACACAATGTAAGAATGCCTGTTTTTTATGTGGTCTGAAGACAATTGAGACCTGTGGAACCTCCCCCTTGGGGGAAGCCCCTTGAATTCCAGAAGATAACCTTGGGAGACTATTTCTAGTGCCCAAGGATCCAGAACATCTCTTGCCCAAGCCTGAGCGAAGAGAGAGAGTCTGCCCCCCACCAGATCCGGTCCCGGATCGGGGGCCAACATCTCATGCTGTCTTGGTAGCAGTGGCAGGTTTCTTGGCCTGCTTTCCTTTGTTCCAGCCTTGCATTGGCCTCCAGGCTGGCTTGGTTTGAGAAGTATTACCCTCTTGCTTAGAGGACGTAGCACTTGGGGCTGGTCCGTTTCTGCGAAAGGGACGAAAATTAGGTTTATTTTTGGCTTTGAAAGACCTATCCTGAGGAAGGGCGTGGCCCTTGCCCCCAGTGATATCAGAGCTAATCTCTTTCAAGTCAGGGCCAAATAGCGTTTTCCCCTTGAAAGGAATGTTAAGCAATTTGTTCTTGGAAGACGCATCCGCTGACCAAGATTTTAGCCAAAGCGCTCTGCGCGCCACAATAGCAAAACCAGAATTTTTCGCCGCTAACCTAGCCAATTGCAAAGTGGCGTCTAGGGTGAAAGAATTAGCCAATTTGAGAGCATGAATTCTGTCCATAATCTCCTCATAAGAAGAAGAATTATTATTGAGCGCCTTTTCTAGTTCATCGAACCAGAAACACTCTGCTGTAGTGACAGGAACAATGCATGAAATTGGTTGTAGAAGGTAACCTTGCTGAACAAACATCTTTTTAAGCAAACCCTCTAATTTTTTATCCATAGGATCTTTGAAAGCACAACTATCTTCTATGGGTATAGTGGTGCGTTTGTTTAGAGTAGAAACCGCCCCCTCGACCTTGGGGACTGTCTGCCATAAGTCCTTTCTGGGGTCGACCATAGGAAACAATTTCTTAAATATGGGGGGAGGGATGAAAGGTATACCGGGCCTTTCCCATTCTTTATTTACAATGTCCGCCACCCGCTTGGGTATAGGAAAAGCTTCGGGGGGCCCCGGGACCTCTAGGAACTTGTCCATTTTACATAATTTCTCTGGAATGACCAAATTCTCACAATCATCCAGAGTAGATAACACCTCCTTAAGCAGAGCGCGGAGATGTTCCAATTTAAATTTAAATGTAATCACATCAGGTTCAGCTTGTTGAGAAATTTTCCCTGAATCTGAAATTTCTCCCTCAGACAAAACCTCCCTGGCCCCCTCAGACTGGTGTAGGGGCACTTCAGAACCAATATCATCAGCGTCCTCATGCTCTTCAGTATTTTCTAAAACAGAGCAGTCGCGCTTTCGCTGATAAGTGGGCATTTTGGCTAAAATGTTTTTGATAGAATTATCCATTACAGCCGTTAATTGTTGCATAGTAAGGAGTATTGGCGCACTAGATGTACTAGGGGCCTCCTGTGTGGGCAAGACTGGTGTAGACGAAGGAGGGGATGATGCAGTACCATGCTTACTCCCCTCACTTGAGGAATCATCTTGGGCATCATTTTCTCTAAATTTTGTGTCACATAAATCACATCTATTTAAATGAGAAGGAACCTTGGCTTCCCCACATACAGAACACAGTCTATCTGGTAGTTCAGACATGTTAAACAGGCATAAACTTGATAACAAAGTACAAAAAACGTTTTAAAATAAAACCGTTACTGTCACTTTAAATTTTAAACTGAACACACTTTATTACTGCATATGTGAAAAAGTATGAAGGAATTGTTCAAAATTCACCAAAATTTCACCACAGTGTCTTAAAGCCTTAAAAGTATTGCACACCAAATTTGGAAGCTTTAACCCTTAAAATAACGGAACCGGAGCCGTTTTTATATTTAACCCCTTTACAGTCCCTGGTATCTGCTTTGCTGAGACCCAACCAAGCCCAAAGGGGAATACGATACCAAATGACGCCTTCAGAAAGTCTTTTCTATGTATCAGAGCTCCTCACACATGCATCTGCATGTCATGCTTCCCAAAAACAAGTGCGCAATAGAGGCGCGAAAATGAGACTCTGCCTATGATTAGGGAAAGCCCCTAGAGAATAAGGTGTCCAATACAGTGCCTGCCGGTTATTTTACATAGTTCCCAAGATTAAAATAATTCCTCAAGGCTATGGAGTATAAAATATGCTTATATATAAATCGTTTTAGCCCAGAAAATGTCTACAGTCTTAAAAGCCCTTGTGAAGCCCTTTTTTCTCTTTATGTAATAAAAATGGCTTACCGGATCCCATAGGGAAAATGACAGCTTCCAGCATTACATCGTCTTGTTAGAAATGTGTCATACCTCAAGCAGCAAAAGTCTGCTCCCTGTTTCCCCCAACTGAAGTTAATTCCTCTCAACAGTCCTGTGTGGAAACAGCCATCGATTTTAGTAACGGTTGCTAAAATCATTTTCCTCTTACAAACAGAAATCTTCATCTCTTTTCTGTTTCAGAGTAAATAGTACATACCAGCACTATTAAAATAACAAACTCTTGATTGAATAATAAAAACTACAGTTAAACACCAAAAAACTCTAAGCCATCTCCGTGGAGATGTTGCCTGTACAACGGCAAAGAGAATGACTGGGGAAGGCGGAGCCTAGGAGGGATCATGTGACCAGCTTTGCTGGGCTCTTTGCCATTTCCTGTTGGGGAGGAGAATATCCCACAAGTAAGGATGACGCCGTGGACCGGACACACCTATGTTGGAGAAATTATCCAATCTTTACCAAATTTTCACCACAGTGTCTTAATACATTCAAAGTATTGCACCCCAATTTTCAAGCTGTTAACCTTTAAAATGTGGAAACCGGAGCCATTTTTAATTTTAACCCCCTTACAGTCCCAGCCACAGCCTTTGCTGCAACTTCACCAATCCCAGGGGGGTATATGATACCAAATGAAGCCTTCTAGGAACGTTTTTAGTGGATTCCAGACCCTCACACATGCAGCTGCATGTACTGAACTCAAAATTAACTGCACAGTAATGGCGCGAAAATGAGGCTCTGCCTACTACAGAGAAAGGCCCTTCCTGACTGGGAAGGTGTCTTAACAAGTGCCTGGTGCTAAAAACGTTCCCCAATGTTATAAAAGCGTGAAATACAACTTCAAACTGCATATAATACTTAAATAAAGCAATCGATTTAGCCCCTAAAAGTGTCTACCAGTTTATAGCCCATAATAAGCCCTTTATTCTGTTTGAGACTAAGAAAATGGCTTACCGATCCCCATGAGGGGAAAATGACAGCCTTCCAGCATTACACAGTCTTGTTAGAAATATGGCTAGTCATACCTTGAGCAGAAAAGTCTGCAAACTGTTCCCCCCAACTGAAGTTATCTCATCTCAACAGTCCTATGTGGAAACAGCAAACGATTTTAGTAACTGCTGCTAAAATCATAATCCTCTCACAAACAGAAATCTTCATCTCTTTCTGTTTCAGAGTAAATAGTACATACCAGCACTATTTTAAAATAACAAACTCTTGATAGAAGAATAAAAAACTACAACTAAACACCACAAACTCCTCACCATCCTCGAGGAGATGCTACTTGTTCAGAGCGGCAAGGAGAATGACTGGGGGGCGGAGCCTGGGAGGGACTATATGGACAGCTCTTGCTGTGTGCTCTCCTTGCCTTTCCCTGTGGGGGAGGAGAATATCCCACAAGTAATGGATGACACCGTGGACCGGACACACCAATGTTGGAGAAATAGCTATAGAGCGAGTAGAATGAACTGTGATACGCTTAGGAGGAGACTGACCTGCTTCTACATAAGCCATATGTATTAATTGCTTAATTCAAGAAGCCAGAGCAACAGAAGACGCCTTCTGCTTCTTGCATTTACCTGAAAATGAACAAACAAATCAGGAGTTCGCTTTAAATTTTAGTAACCTTAATACAATATTTAAAAACCCTGACATTATATCTTCGATCAGGACAAAAAGTGTGAAAAATGTTTATCAGAAGAAACAACCTTAGACAAAAAAAACATAATTTATGCTTACCTGATAAATTTATTTCTCTTGTAGTGTGTTCAGTCCACGGGTCATCCATTACTTATGGGATATATTCTCCTTCCCAACAGGAAGTTGCAAGAGGATCACCCAAGCAGAGCTGCTATATAGCTCCTCCCCTCACATGTCATATCCAGTCATTCGACCGAAACAAGACGAGAAAGGAGAAACTATAAGGTGCAGTGGTGACTGGAGTTATAATTTTAAAATTTAGAACCAGCCTTAAAAAGACAGGGCGGGCCGTGGACTGAACACACTACAAGAGAAATAAATTTATCAGGTAAGCATAAATTATGTTTTCTCTTGTTAAGTGTGTTCAGTCCACGGGTCATCCATTACTTATGGGATACCCATACCAAAGCTAAGTACACGGATGAAGGGAGGGACAAGGCAGGAACATTAAACAGAAGGAACCACTGCCTGTAGAACCTTTCTCCCAAAACCAGCCTCCGAAGAAGCGAAAGTGTCAAATTTGTAAAATTTGGAAAAAGTATGAAGTGAAGACCAAGTTGCAGCCTTGCAAATCTGTTCAACAGAGGCCTCATTCTTAAAGGCCCAGGTGGAAGCCACAGCTCTAGTGGAATGAGCTGTAATTCTTTCAGGAGGCTGCTGTCCAGCAGTCTCATAGGCTAAACGTATTATGCTACGAAGCCAAAAAGAGAGAGAGGTAGCCGAAGCCTTTTGACCTCTCCTCTGTCCAGAGTAAACGACAAACAGAGAAGAAGTTTGTCTAAAATCTTTAGTTGCCTGTAAGTAGAACTTCAGAGCACGGACCACGTCTAGATTATGCAAAAGACGTTCCTTCTTTGAAGAAGGATTAGGACATAATGATGGAACAACAATCTCTTGATTGATATTCCTGTTAGAAACAACCTTAGGTAAAAACCCAGGTTTAGTACGCAGTACTACCTTGTCTGAATGAAAGATCAGATAAGGAGAACCACAATGCAAGGCAGATAACTCAGAGACTCTTCGAGCCGAGGAAATAGCCATCAAAAACAAAACTTTCCAAGATAAAAGCTTAATATCAATGGAATGAAGGGGTTCAAACGGAACACCCTGAAGAACTTTAAGAACCAAGTTTAAGCTCCACGGAGGAGCAACAGCTTTAAACACAGGCTTAATTCTAGCCAAAGCCTGACAAAAGGCCTGGACGTCTGGATTCTCTGCCAGACGTTTGTGTAAAAGAATAGACAGAGCTGAAATCTGTCCCTTTAGCGAACTAGCGGACAAACCTTTTTCTAAACCCTCTTGTAGAAAAGCCAATATCCTAGGAATCCTAACCTTACTCCATGAGTAACTCTTGGATTCGCACCAATATAAATATTTACGCCATATCTTATGGTAAATTTTTCTGGTCACAGGTTTCCGAGCCTGTATTAATGTATCAATAACCGAATCCGAAAACCTCTGCTTAGATAGAATCAAGCGTTCAATTTCCAGGCAGTCAGCCTCAGAGAAATTAGGTTTGGATGGTTGAAAGGACCCTGAATTAGAAGGTCCTGCCTCAGAGGAAGTGACCATGGTGGACAGGACGACATGTCCACTAGGTCTGCATACCAGGTCCTGCGTGGCCACGCAGGCGCTATCAGAATTACCGATGCCCTCTCCTGTTTGATCCTGGCAATCAGTCGTGGTAGCAACGGAAATGGTGGAAACACATAAGCTATGTTGAAAACCCAAGGGGCTGCTAATGCATCTACCAGCACAGCTCCCGGGTCCCTGGACCTGGATCCGTAACAAGGAAGCTTCGCGTTCTGGCGAGATGCCATGAGATCCAGATCCGGTTTGCCCCAACGACGAATCAGTTGAGCAAATACCTCCGGGTGAAGTTCCCACTCTCCCGGATGAAAAGTCTGGCGACTTAGGAAATCCGCCTCCCAGTTCTCTACGCCTGGGATGTAAATCGCTGACAGGTGGCAAGAGTGAGATTCTGCCCAGCGAATTATCTTCAAGACTTCCAACATCGCTAGGGAACTCCTGGTTCCCCCTTGATGATTGATGTAAGCCACAGTCGTGATATTGTCCGTCTGAAATCTGATGAACCTCAGTCTTGCTAACTGAGGCCAAGCTAGAAGAGCATTGAATATTGCTCTTAATTCTAGAATGTTTATTGGAAGGAGTTTCTCCTCCTGAGTCCACAAACCCTGAGCCTTCAGGGAATTCCAGACTGCTCCCCAGCCTAGAAGGCTGGCATCCGTTGTTACAATCGTCCAATCTGGTCTGCGAAAGGTCATTCCTTTGGAAAGATGAACCGGTGACAACCACCAGAGAAGAGAATCTCTGGTCTCCTGGTCCAGATTTAGCAAAGGGGACAGATCTGAGTAATCCCCGTTCCATTGACTGAGCATGCATAGTTGCAGCGGTCTGAGATGCAGGCGCGCAAATGGCACTATGTCCATTGCCGCGACCATTAAGCCGATTACCTCCATGCACTGAGCTACTGATGGGCTTGGAATGGAATGAAGGACACGGCAAGCATTGAGAATCTTTGATAACCTGGACTCCGTCAGGTAAATCTTCATCTCTACAGAATCTATAAGAGTCCCTAGAAAAGGAACCCTTGTGAGTGGTAACAGAGAACTCTTTTCCACATTCACTTTCCACCCATGCGACCTCAGAAATGCAAGAACTATCTCTGTATGAGACTTTGCATTCTGAAAACTTGACGCTTGTATCAGAATGTCGTCTAGGTACGGAGCCACCGCTATGCCTCGTGGTCTTAGTACCGCCAGAAGTGAGCCCAGAACCTTCGTAAAAATTCTCGGGGCCGTGGCTAACCCGAAGGGAAGAGCCACAAACTGGTAATGCCTGTCTAGAAAGGCAAACCTTAGGTACCGATAATGATCTTTGTGAATCGGTATGTGAAGGTAAGCATTCTTTAAGTCCACTGTGGTCATATATTGACCCTCTCGGATCATGGGTAGGATGGTTCGAATGGTTTCCATCTTGAACGATGGTACCCTTTGGAATTTGTTTAAGATCTTTAAGTCCAAGATTGGTCTGAAGGTTCCCTCTTTTTTGGGAACCACAAATAGATTTGAGTAAAATCCTTGTCCCTGTTCCGATCGCGGAACTGAGTGGATCACTCCCATGATTAAGAGGTCTTGTACACATTGTAGAAATGCCTCTCTCTTTACTAGGTTTGTATATAACCTCGAAAGATGGAACCTCCCTTGTGGAGGAGAGGTTTTGAAATCCAGAAGGTATCCCTGAGATATAATCTTCAACGTCCAGGGATCCTGCACATCTCTTGCCCAAGCCTGGGCGAAGAGAGAAAGTCTGCCCCCCACTAAATCCGTCTCCGGATAGGGGGCCCTGTCTTCATGCTGTCTTAGGGGCGGAAGTAGGCTTTCTGGCCTGCTTGCCCTTGTTCCATGACTGGTTGCCTTTCCAACCCTGTCTGTAACGAGCAGTAGTTCCTTCCTGTTTTGGAGCGGAGGAAGTTGATGCTGCCCCTGCCTTGAAGTTATGAAAGGCACGAAAATTAGACTGTTTGGCCTTTGGTTTGGCCCTGTCCTGAGGAAGGGCGTGGCCCTTACCTCCCGTAATGTCAGCAATAATTTCCTTCAAGCCGGGCCCAAATAAGTTCTGCCCTTTGAAAGGAATGTTAAGTAGCTTAGACTTGGAAGTTACATCCGCTGACCAGGATTTAAGCCAGAGCGCTCTGCGCGCCTGTATGGCGAATCCGGAATTTTTAGCCGTAAGTTTGGTTAGATGTACTACGGCATCTGAAACAAACGCATTAGCTTGCTTAAGGGTTCTAACTTTGCTCAAAGCCTCATCCAACGGCTCTGTGCGAATCGCCTCTTCCAGAGACTCAAACCAGAATGCCGCTGCAGCCGTGACAGGCGCAATGCATGCAAGAGGCTGCAAAATAAAACCCTGTTGAACAAACATTTTCTTAAGATAACCCGCTAATTTTTTATCCATTGGATCTGAGAAAGCACAGCTATCCTCCACCGGGATAGTGGTACGCTTGGCTAAAGTAGAAACTGCTCCCTCCACCTTAGGGACCGTCTGCCATAAGTCTCGTGTGGTGGCGTCTATAGGAAACATTTTTCTGAATATCGGGGGAGGGGAAAAAGGCACACCGGGTCTATCCCACTCCTTACTAATAATTTCTGTAAGTCTTTTTGGTATAGGAAAGACGTCAGTACACACCGGTACCGCATAGTATCTATCCAACCTACACAATTTCTCTGGGATTGCCACCGTGTCGCAATCATTCAGAGCCGCCAATACCTCCCCTAGTAACACACGGAGGTTCTCAAGCTTAAATTTAAAATTTGAAATTTCTGAATCCGGTCTCCCCGGATCAGAACCGTCACCGACAGAATGAAGCTCACCGTCCTCATGTTCTGCAAATTGTGACGCAGTATCAGACATGGCTCTCGTGTCATCAGCGCGCTCTGTCCTTAACCCAGAGCTATCGCGCTTGCCCCTTAATTCGGGCATATTATATAATACTTCTTTCATAACATTAGCCATATCATGTAAAGTGATTTGTAAGGGCCTAGATGTACTTGGCGTCTCAATCCTATCGGGAGACGCAGGTACTGACACGTGAGGAGAGTTAGGCGGCATAACTTCCCCCTCGTTGTCTGGTGATAGCTTCTCTATCGGTACAGATTGACTTTTATTCAAAGCAATATCAATACAATTGGTACACATCGTTCTATTGGGCTCCACATTGGCTTTCGAACATGATGAACAAACAGTTTCCTCTGAATCAGACATGTTTAAACAGACTTAGCAATGAAACTAGCAATCTTGGAAATCACTTTCAATAAGTTTACAAGCAATATAAAAAACGCTGCAGCGCTTCAAAAATACAGATATAATTAAACAATTCTTAACAAGAAGTGTAATATTAGCAGAGGATTGCACCCATTAGCAAAAGGATGATTAACCCCTCAATACCCAAAACGGATAAAACGGATATCAATTAAGATTTAACGCTTTTAATCACAGTCAAGCACACTGTCACAAATCTGCTGTGACTGATTACCTCCCTCAAAAATGAATTTTGCAGACCCCTGAGCTCTCTAGAGACGTCCTGGATCAAGGAGGAAGAAGCAGGAAGACTTGCTAGAATTATAACTGCGCAACAAGGCGCTAAAACAAGGTCCCTCCCACTCCTATCACAACAGTGGGAGCCCTGATATAACGGTTTCCATGCAGAAAATATATGTCAGCCATGTGGAAAAAAATCATGCCCAAAGAGATTTATCACCAAAGTACCTCACAAAAACGAATAACATGCCAGTAAACGTTTTATTAAAAAATATAACATTTTCCAATGTCATGCAAAGTTATCACTAAGCCTGCTACCAGTCGCTACCACTGCAGATAAGGCTTAAGTATTATTTCAGTTTTAACAGTATTTTCTCAGTCAAATTCTAGTCCCTAGAAAATAACTTGACTGCGCATACATTTATCAGCCTGATACCAGTTGCCACTACTGCATTTAAGGCTGTACTTACATCATACGGTAACAGCAGTATTTTCTTAGTCAATTCCATTCCCAGAAAATAATGTACTGCACATACCTCATTTGCGGAGGACCCCGCATGCTATTCCCAGTTTCTGAAGTTACCCCACTCCTCAGAATGTCGAGAACAGCCAGTGGATCTTAGTTACGCCTGCTAAGATCATAGAAAAAAAACGCAGGCAGTTTCTTCTTCCAAATACTGCCAGAGATAGAAAAACAGCACACTCCGGTGCCATTTAAAATAACTATTCTTCAATCAAAAGTTTGTTAAGTAAAAACTCCAGCTCCTCTCGCGACCTCCTTCTTTGTTGAGGGTTGCAAGAGAATGACTAGATATGACATGTGAGGGGAGGAGCTATATAGCAGCTCTGCTTGGGTGATCCTCTTGCAACTTCTTGTTGGGAAGGAAAATATATCCCATAAGTAATGGATGACCCGTGGACTGAACACACTTAACAAGAGAAAAAACAAAAAGAAGTCCCCAAGACAGCTTAATCCTTATGAAAAATAAGATGAGGACCACAAGTAAGATCAGAAGACCACAACTTGCTAGCAGAGGAAAGCGCCAAAAGGAACAAAGCTTAACACCCACCATATGCATAGGTTCAAAAGGAGGTGATTATAAAAACCTCTAGAACCAAAATAAGATTCAAAAGAGGGGAAAAAGGTTTAATCACAGACTTTATTTTAGAAAATGTCTAAACAAAACTATACAAAAAGCAATTTTCCTATGGAAAAGAACAAAGAGGACCAAAATCTGGCCTTTCAAGGAACTAGAAAAAAGACCTTCCTACAAACCATCATGAAAAAAAACTCAATAATTTTTTAAATCTTAAAAGAATAAAAGCTTTCCACGCTTAGTAACAAATCATTCTGGAAACAAGTTTCTTACCTTGAACAAGATTATAAAAAAACTAATTCAGAAAAAACCTCTCTGACGAAGAACTATCCATTCAATTTCTATGCCATCAGCTTAAAGAATTAAAAACTGAATATAAATCGAGGCCTAGAAACAGAAGACCTCTCCTTAGAGGAAAAGGCCAAGTTTGGCAACTGAACATATAAACCAGATCTGCAAACCAAACTTTTTGAAGCCATTACAGAGCTATAAGAAACACAGATGCATTCTCTAGTCTGACCTTAATTATTACCATGGGTAACAATACCGGAGGAGAAAACACATAAGCCAGCCGAAAAGACCAAGGCATCCTCAGAACATCTGTTTCTAGAGCACTAGTATATCTGAAACTGTAGAAAAACTGAAGAAATACTGAAGAAGCTTGTTGTGCAGTCTGGAAATCATGAGAACTATCTCCTGCATGCCCCAAAATCTCACAATCTGACTGAATACATCTGGAAGAAGAGACAATTCCCCTGGATAAATAGACTGATGACTGATAAAATCTGCTTCCCAAAAGTCCATTTCTGGAACATAAATTGTAGATATATGGCAATGATGGATCTCTGCACAATCCAGAATTTTCTGAACTTCCTTCATTGCCAGGGAACTTCTGGTTCCCCGCTGATGAATTATATGTGCCACAGCGGAGACATTATCTGACTGAAGTTAAAGGGAAAAAAATATCCTCAATGGGGGCCAAAAGAGAAGTCTTAAGAATTGCTTGGAGCTTCAAAATATTTATGGGCAACTTCGCCTCCAAAGATGCCCAGACTCACTGAGCAAAGAAAGAACCCCATACTGCACCCCGGCCAAACAGACTTGCCTCTGTCAAAATAACAGTCCACAGAGGACAAGCAAAGCTTGCTCCCTGAGAAATGTGCTGGGGAACTAACCACCATGAGAGAGACAGCATTGCTAGAGTACTAAACATTTTTTGAGAAAACTGAGATAAATCTCTGTTCACTTATTCAGCATACAAAGCCTCATATGAAGCTGGGCAAAAGGCACAGCATCTGATGATGCCACCATTAAACCTATATCTTCCATACAGGAAGCTACTAAGGAAAAAGTCTAAGCCTGAAGATTCAGACTGATACAAATTTTAACGTCCTTGTATCTGTTACCTGGAGACTGAATCTATTTGACATCCCAAAAAAGTAACCTTCTCTGAGAAATCAAAGAACTCTTTGACAAATTAACTTTCAACCATAAAGATGAATAAATGACAACAGCTGGTTGTCATGATATTCCACTAAAATATAGAGCAACAAACTGATAAGATTTGTTCAGAAGGGCAAACTTTAGAAACCAGTAAAGATCCAAAACAAAACTTATGCTTACCTGATAAATTTATTTATTTCCGGATATGGCGAGTCCACGGCTTGAGTAATTACTGTTGGGAATATCACTCCTGGCCAGCAGGAGGAGGCAAAGAGCACCACAGTTAAACTGCTAAGTATCACTCCCTTATCCACAACCCCCAGTCATTCAACCGAAGGGAAATGGAGAAAAAGGAGTAACACAAGGTGTAGAGGTGCCTGAGGTTATAGTCAAAGAACAACGGTCTTAAAATAAAAGGTGGGGCAGTGGACTCACCATATCCGGAAATAAATACATTTATCAGGTAAGCATAAATTTTGTTTTTCTTTCTTAAGATATGGTGAGTCCACAGCTTGAGTAATTACTGTTGAGAACCAATACCCAAGCTAGAGGACACAGATAAATAGGGAGGGACAAGACAGGCAGTTTTAAACAGAAGGCACCGCTTGAAGAACCTTTCTACCAAAAGAAGCCTCAGCCGAGGCAAAAGTATCAAATTTGGAAAATTTGGAAAAGTATGTAGAGAAGACTAAGTTGCAGCCTTGCAAATTTGTTTCACAGAAGCTTCATTTTTAAAAGCCCAAGAAGAGGAAACAGGTCCAGCAGTCTCATAAGCCAAACGAATTATACTTCTTAACCAAAAAGAAAAAGAGTAGTAGCAGTAGCTTTCTGACCTTTATGTTTCCCAGCAAAAAACAGACAAAGAGGGCAGGGGACTGGCGAAAATCCTTAGCCGTCTGTAAGTAGAATTAAAGAGCATGTACAACATCCAAATTGTGTAACAAACGTTGTTTGGAAGAAGGAGGAATATGATACAGAGAGGGAACAACAATTTCCTGATTATATTTCTATTAGAAACAACCTTAGGAAGGAAACCTAAATTAGTACGAAGAACCGCCTTATCGGCATAAAAAATAAGATAAGGGAAATCACACTGCAGAGCTGAGAGTTCGGCAGAAGAGATAGCAACAAGAAACCAAACCTTCCAAGATAACAACTTAATGTCTATGGAATGCATCAGCTCAAACGGAGCCAGCTGTAAAACTTTAAGAACAAGGTTAAAGCTCCAAGGAGGAACAACAGACTTAAAGGCAAGCCTGATTTTGACCAAGGTTGACCAAACGTTTATGTAGTAAAACTGATAAAGCAGAAATCTGACCCTTCAGGGTACTGACAGACAAAATCCCTTCTCCAGGCCTTCCTGAAGAAAAGATAAAATACTAGGAATTCTAATTCTACTCCTAGAGTTGCCCTTGGATTCACAACAATTAAGATTTTGACGCCATAACTTATGGTAAATCTTTCTTGCAAGCCTGAATTATGGTCTCAATGACCACGTTTAGACATAATTAGACAGAATTAAGTGTTCAATCTCCAAGCAGTATGCTTTAGAGAAACGAGGTTTGGATAAAGGAAGGGATCCTGAATGAGGAGGTCCCTCCTCAGAAGTAGTCTCCAAGGTGGGAGAGATGACATCTCCACTAGGTCTGCAAACCAGATCCTGCAAGGCCACATAGGGGTTATTAGAACCATCGACTCCCTCTCCTGTTTGATACGAGCAGTGACTTGTGGAAGGAGAGCAAACGGAGGAAACAGGTATGCCAACCTGAAAACCAAAGGAACCACCAGAGCATCGATCAGAACGGCCTGCGGATCTCTTGACCTTGAACCGTACCTTGGAATCTTGGCGTTCTGACGGGACGCCATCAGATCTAACTCCGGCACCCCCCATTTGAGGACTAAGCTGGAAAACACCTCTGGATGGAGTTCCCACTCCCCGAGATGAAAAGTCTCTCTGCTCAGAAAATCAGCTTCCCAGTTGCCTACTCCTGGAATGTGGATGGCAGATAGACAGCAATTGTGAGTCTCTGCCCACTAAAGAATTCAAGTAACTTCCTTCATGGCTAAGGAACTACGAGTTCTTCCCTGGTGATTGATGTAATCCACAGAGGGTATGTTGTCTGACTGGAACCTGATAAACTGGGCTGAGGACAACTGAGGCCAAGCCAATAGAGCATTGTAAATTGCACTCAACTCGAAGATGTTGATGGGAAGAGCAGACTCCTCCCGAGTGTTCCCTAGCCCAGCAGGCTGGCGTCGGTGGTCACGATCTCCCAGGAAGGTCTCCAAAAGCATGTGCCCTGAGACAGATGTTCCTGAGAAATCCACCATGGGAGAGAATCCCTTGAAGACTGATCTAACTCTATTCTCTGAGATAGATCTGCATGGTCGCCATTCCATTGTCTGAGCATACACAACTGGAGAGCTCTCAAATGGAATCGAGCAAAAAGAATGATGTTCATGAAAGCCACCATCAGACCGATTACCTCTATACATTGAGCCACTGAAGGATAAGCAGTAGCCTGATGAGAGAAGCAGGAGGAAATTATTTTGTTTTTCCTGACCTCTGTCAGAAAAATCTTCATCAATAGAGAATCTATTATTGTCCCTAAGAACATTGCTCTTGTATCAGGGGAAAGGGAGGTTTTTTCCAGATTCACATTTTATCCATGGGAACGAAGAAAAGACAACAATATCTCTGTGTGAGATTTCGCTTGTTGAAAAGATGGCGCCTGAACCAATATGTCGTCCAGGTAGGGTGCCACAGCAATTCCACAAGAATGGATCACTGCCAAAAGAGCCCCCAGAACCTTTGAAAAAATTCTGGGAGCCGTGGCTAGACAAAATGGAAGGGCCACAAACTGGAAATGTTTGTCCAGAAAGTCAAATCTCAGGAATCTGTGATGTTCCCTGTGAATAAAAACATGAAGATACACATCCTTTAGGTCTATGGTTGTCACAAACTGACCCTCTTGTACTAAAGGAAGAATGGAGCGTATAGTCTCCATCTTGAAGAATGGAACTTTGAGAAACTTGTTTAGACACTTCAAGTCTAGAATGGGACGGAAAGTTCCCTCTTTATTGGGAACCACAAATAGGTTGGAGTAAAACCCGAGACCCTGTTCCTACACTGGAACTGGAACTATCACTCCCAGGGAGGAAAGATGCTGTATACACTTCAAGAACGCCTCTCTCCTTATCTGGTCTGCAGATAATCTTAAAAGAAGGAATCTGCCTCTGGGAGGAATAGTCTTGAATTCCAATTTGTAACCCTGGGATACTATGTCCACAGTCCAGAGATTTGGGACATCTCGTATCCAGGCTTGAGAGAACTGAGAAAGTCTGCCCCCCCACCTGATCCAATCCCAGATCGGGGGCAAACCCTTCATGCTGATTTGGAATCAGCTGCAGGTTTCTTTGATTGTTTCCCCTTGTTCCAAGACTGATTGGGTTTCTAAGAAGACTTGGATTGTTCCTGCTTGGAAGAAGAAGGGGAAGGCTTTCCTCTGAAGTTACTAAAGGAACGAAAATTACTCTGACGTCCTTTAAGCCTATTCTTCTTATCTTGAGGTAGAGAAGACCCTTTTCCACCCGTAATATCAAAGATAATTTCTGCCAAACCAGGTCCAAACAATGTTTTGTCCTTGTAAGGAATCACCAGAAGCTTGACTTTAGAGGAAACGTCCGCAGACCAGGATTTCAACCATAACGCCTTGTGGGCTAGGACAGCAAAACTAGAAGTTTTAGCTCCTAGTCTAACAACCTGTAAAATGGCATCTGCAATAAAGGAATTGGCCAACTTAAGAGCCGTAATCCTATCCTGAATTTCATCCAAGGAAGTCTCTACTTGAAGAGGATCAGACAAGGCGTCGAACCAATAAGATGCTGCACTAGTCACGGTGACAATACACAACGCAGGTTGCCATTGGAGACCTTGATGAAGAGTGGAAATGGCCCCTTCAACTTTGAGTACAGTATACCAAGGGTCTTTAATGGAGTCCTCGACAGGAAACATTTTCTTAAGAATGAGAGATGGGGAAAAAGACACCCCTGGTTTCTCCCATTCCTGTTAGATAATCTCCCTAGCACGGGAGGTTTACTAGATTTCTTAGGAGTGACAACGACAGGGGTATCGAAATCATCTAAAGTAGCTAAAACCTCCTTTAACAATACATAAAGGTGTTCAAGCTTAAATCTGAAGGATACCACCTCAGTCTCAGAAGGAATTATACTGTCCGAATCTTAAATTTCACCCTCAGAAAGTCCTGATGTATCTTCCTCATCAGTCTTATGAGAAAGGGCAACTTGGGAAGCAAAACTCAGGACAGGCACCTTAATTTCTGAATTTCTAGATTTCCTCTTGCATTTTCCCTGTAATCTGGGAATGGCAGCTAATGCCAAGGATACCGCTGAAGATACCTGGGCAGCCATTTCTGCTTTTAAACAAAATCCAATAGGAGTTATAGAGGAACCGCAGGGCACTGCATGTGACGCCATTGAGGCTTGGGATGTAGCAGGAGAAAGCTGAGGTATTATTTTAACAGCATCATCCTGAGAGACATTAGGCTAAAAAAATTTACCTTTATTTTGCAAGGTTTTCTTGACACATGAAGAACAAAATTGCATAGGAGCTGCAATTTGTGCATCTAAACATAATAAGAATGAATTCATGAGAGCAGGCTCTTGCTCCATATCAGACATGTTGTGAAACAGTAAATAAACTTGTACAGATACGTTTCAAAGATTTTAATATTCAATTAAAATAAGCTAAGGAAAAAATAATCGGTTTCTTTTAAACCGTACAGTTTAAAATGTTGCATTGGTTTATTTTAAAGCAAAGGGGAAAGGAATAAGCTGCTGAAATAGAAAATTCAGCCTTACTTTCAGTTTAAACTTGAATTGTTTTATCAAGTAAATATGTGTCAGAATATAAAGCCTAATAAAAACATTTTACCCTTTCTTTTTAAAAGAGTTTAAATGTTAGTCTCACACATGCTACAGTGCCTGCTTCATGCCCCAGTGTAACCCATACAACAGGATTATCTATGTCCCAATAAAAAAGCAGTGTCTTTTAATTTGTTAATTAACCAGCACGTAGACAGTTACAAGGTATGAGAAGACACAGCTCTTCACAGAGACCTTTGAAAAAGAAAGAACAGAGTAGCCAATTCTGGCTTTCTGAACTAGGGCAGCAATTGTTAGGAAAAAGCAGTAAGTACCTCTTAACAAGTTCCTAACTGTTTTAAAGTCACCACTACCCGACTGCAAGGAATGATGTGGAATATGGCTATACCCCAAAACTTGTTTGTAGATGAAATCAAAATTTCATAATAAACTTCACCTCCTCCATGCACCGAAGGCAAAGAGAATAACTGGGGGTTGTGGGTAAGGGAGTGATACTTAGCAGTTTAACTGTGGTGCTCTTTGCCTCCTCCTGCTGGCCAGGAGTGATATTCCCAACAGTAATTACTCAAGCCGTGGACTCACTATATCTTAGGAAAGAAATAGGAACATGCAGATAGGCATCCTTTAAGTCTATGGTCGACATATAGTGAACTTGCCAAATAAAAGGAAGAATAGTCCTGATGGTTTCCAAGTTAAAAATTGGAATCCTGACAATTTTTTTCAAAAAAATCCTTCTTTCATGGGAACTATGAAGAAATCTGAGTAAAAACCCTTCCTTCTTCTGCTCTAAAAGTGGAACTTCAGACCATAACCCCTATAGATTCCAGATGTGAAACATTTTTTTTAATTTTTTATATTTTTTTTGAAGGAAACAAAAAACAAACAAGCATATGCTATTGCTCGTATAACAAAAAGTTATAACAAAAAGTTCACAGATAACAAGATAATTTGCTGGTTACAACTTGCAGTATACAATGCCAGAGGAGCAAACCCATACTTCCCTCATTTTCTTTTACCCCTCTTGTCAATTAACACAACAGTGGCCACTTTTGGGCCTTGGTCGAACCTCCTATGTCACAAGGACCACGGGTGGGCCCAAGGATACAATAAAAACCAAAGGGGAAAGGAAGGGCATATGAATGCAAACATTTCTAATTCTCTATGGTAGGGTTCAGAGAACAAACCATAGTTCTCTGAACAGGGCAGAGACTGCTTAACTCTGCCAAATATACAGAGGATAGTAAAGGGAGAAGGAACATAAAATAATATGGAGGGGGAGCTGTGCCTCTCTCTACCTGCATTAGGTATAGTTTATAACACTACAGGAGTGCACAAATCTATATCCAGCTAGATTATGTACATTAATATTAATATACAGGGACATGCTGTTTAACATAGTCACATAGTGGGGAGGCCTAAAGTACATTAGCAAAGGGACCATATTAAATAATAAAACTGTCAGTAGTTTGCATCATAAACAATCATTCATACCTAGCATATTATAAGAAACGTCATCAAACAGGAAAATCATTAAAACTTAGGATGAGAAATTAGTTTTGTTCCCAACTATACATGAGTTTGAAAAGAAGTAAAGGTGCACAGATAAAATAGCTGATGCAAGCTACACCAAACTGGTCAAACCTATATTACATTACATCTTATAGGCCCTGTCGAGACTCACAGACTTAACCTACTCCCGCTTTCTCCATGTGTGTAATACATGTGGCACTCAAACCACTTCTGGTGGTTAAAGCCCTTTTATAGTTTTGTGTACAAAATAGATCAATAAGGTTTATAAGTTTTCATCCTTAGTGCATACAAAAAACACCATCAAACCTAAGAATCATCATATATAGGATGTAAACTTGGTAGTCCACAAAATAGGAGAGAGGAACAAAGTGTGGTATGAGTACTGGTTATTCATATATAATATCTAGTTACAAACGAGAGAGGGAAAACAGAGACACACAATGCAGTAAACAGTTTTATAGTACATGAGAGGAGCCAGTTCTATTTAATAGAATGTTACCCAGTCCTTCATAAGTGTCCCATATCTAACCCACTCCAGATTTGACAGTGTCCGTGGCATATTTAGTGTTGGAACCTCTCTCTGTAAATGGGCCCCACTTATAACCTTGTGTACCAGGGAGCTCAATGAAGTGCAACAAATATCGCTGTCTTTGAAATATGAGGGTGTACAGTCCCTGGGGTCCTCCCGTTCTCTTGTGTCTCCGGTGTTCCCCTCGATATGACCCGCTTGTGGTCCTGTGCTGGTCTGCTTGCGTGACATACCCAGTCGCTGCTGCAGCTCCTGCTAGCTTGCGCTGTATGGAGGTCTCCTCGTTACGGTCTAGTCCACTATGCCCTTTGGTGTTATTGAGCGGTTGCTCCGTTGTGTCTCCAGTATAGAACAAAGCGTTCTCTGCAGTGTGGGAAACGATTTCTTCAGAGCTACAACTCTCAGTGTGTGCTCCTTCCAATAAGTTATGGTGCAGGACAATAGACTCTATGCGCTTCTCCAATCTGCCGTAATGTTCGCTGAAAAGTTTCTCCAAAGTACCCCATGTCAGTTCAGCTACACAGGCCATAATTGTTGGTCGGGGTCAGGTCAAGATCCGTAGTAGAGCGCTATACATGTATATGCAATAATCCTCCCTTTAACTCTGTAAGCGGCCACTTAACCCAGATGGCCGGGAGGGAAAGTGTCACGCTAATGTGGGTAGGCCGCAGCCGCCTGGATTCAAATAATGGAGTATGTGTTAGGCCTTAAAGCAAGTTTCTTTAGCTCTCCCTGTGCTCAGGTAGTTCACAACGATAATTGTTCTCAGATATTGTATCCTCAGACAGTAATTTTTGGTAAGTTCTTAATGATTCCTGGAGAGCTGTGAATAATGCGTCCTATCATGGCTCCTTCTTGGACACGCCCCCCGAGGCAGCTGATTTTTGCTCCTTGTTCTGACAAAAGGAACCAAATTGACCAGAAGTTTTAAATTTACTCTTAAACTTCTTATCTTGTGGAAGAAACTAACTCTTGCCACCAGAAACTGCTAAAATAATTTTAGATTCTGTAGTCTTAAATACGTTTTTTATTAAAAATGTAAGGTGTTATAGTCATTTATAAGAAAATCACGATTAAATCGCAATACGATTTTTTTTTTTCCATATCACCCAGCCCTAATTTATAAATGATTGGAAAATGCTTATCTGATAAGACTGCTAAATCTGGATTAGGCCCAGATTGCAAGGAATCAGCATGATTCAAGATAAATATAGAGTTTAGAGGAGAACCCACACGAACCACCCAGCAGCACTAAACTATCGTGTGCACGCACCCGCAAAAAAAACATACAAGCACCAAACAAAGGTGCAAAATTTTCCTTTTATATAAATAACAATTCCACTTAAATAAAAATATACAGTATATCCCTCTGAGCTCAAAGAATATATGTGCTAATAAACTAGCACTATTAAAGGGACAGTTCACCCAAAAACTTTCTCCCCTTTAAATTATTCCCAATTATCCTTTTTACCTGCTAGAGTGTATTAAATTGGTTGCAAGTGGCTCCTTTACTCCTATTTCAGCATTTGAAATAGCTGATTTAGCTTGTGGTTTCCCAACCTATACTGAAAGTTTTGATACTGGCGTATACGCTATTGACATGCCTAAGTAAACACAGCCAGCAGAAGAGATTACACCCTCAGTGGGGGGCATGATAGTTAAGTAATAAAATGATAATTTTCCATTGTTCTCTCTATGTATTGATCTTTGGTGTTCCAGACAAATATAAGATAAGGAAGCAAGTCTGTGTACATAAAAGTGACAACATAATGAGATCCAATATTACCTGAAGCTCAACCCATTGTAATAGGCTGTGGTTTCAAAGCACAAAACCAGCTACTTCAGATACACAAATAAACCCAAAAATGCAATTTCTCAAATATTTTATACTCTGCAGTTGGTATAACAAGTCATTTAAAATACATTTATGGAAAAACAATTTTACAGTGTACTGTCCCTTTAAGCTGACCAAGGCATTCCTAATGGATTCCCCCATGAGATACAAATGCCCCAAACACTTACCTCTGAAAGCTTTTAATCTAGTACTGATAATGTTATCAGCAGAAGGTTTTTTTACGCATGTGCCAAATAAGTGTAAAGAAAGATTCCTGCACTAAATGTCCAAAAAATATATGTTTATCCCCTTTGAATAAAAAGATAAAAAATAAGCTAAATGCCTAATACTTCAATAAGACCCTCATGACAAAATCAGTACTGAAGAGGGAAATTACAGGGTCCTAACTAGAAAACCCTAAAATAAAATAAACCATCCTGAACATCTTCATTCTTCACCTACCTCCAGCAGAGGCAAAGACAAGACTGATTACCATAGAGGTGGGAGGGTTTATACAGAGCTCTGAGGTTTGCCTCCCTCTAGTGGCAGGAAAGGTAATTCCCAGGAGAAATGGATCGTGGACTCTTATAAAGTATATAAAAGAAAACGGATTTGGAATAAATATTTGTCCAATGCCCTTTGAATAAAATGTCAAACATACCATTCTTCGTTTCTTTTTAACCTCTAGATCTTCGATAATCCTTCGGCTAGATTACGAGTTGTGCGTTAGGCTTAAAAAGCAGCGTTAGCAGGTCCTAACGCTGCTTTTTAACGCCTGCTGGTATTACGAGTCTTGCAGGTACAGGTGTACCGCTCACTTTTTTGGCCAGACTTGGAAATACCGCAATGGGACTTCCATAGCGCCGGTATTACGAGTCTGCCAAAAAGTGAGCGGTAGACTCTCTCCTGTCAAGACTGGTACCGCATTTTAAAGTCAGTAGTTAAGAGTTTTACACTACAAAGCCGTAGAATAAAACTCTTAACTAAAGTGCTAAAAAGTACACTAACACCCATAAACTATATATTAACCCCTAAACCGAGGCCCTCCCGCATCACAAACACTAAAAGAAAAATTTTAACCCCTAATCTGCCGAACAGGACATCGCCGCAACTATAAAAAATATATTAACCCCTAAACCGCCACACTCCCGCCTCGCAAATACTAGTTAAAAATTATTAACCCCTAATCTGCCGAACAGGACATCGCCGCAACTATAATAAATATATTAACCCCTAAACCGCCACACTCCCGCCTCGCAAATACTAGTTAAAAATTATTAACCCCTAATCTGCCGTCCGTAACATCGCCGCCACCTACCTACATTTATTAACCCCTAAACCTAAGTCTAACCCTAAACCTAACACCCCCTAACTTAAATATAATTAAAAGAAATCTAAATAAAAATTCCTATCATTATAAATACCTCTAAATCTGAAGTCTTGAATATTAACCTAGACATCCCCACCAAAGAAAGAGTTAAAGCCCTAATCCCATTTACGTGGCGACCCCAATCCCTAAATTACCTGGGAATAGAACTAACCACCTCCATGGAGCAAACCTTCAAATTAAACTATCTACCAATTCAAAACACAATAATAAGAGATTTATCTTCGTGGCTCTCCAAGAAACTATCTTGGATGGGTAAAATAAACGTCCTAAAAATGAATGTCTTTCCCAGACTCCTATATATCCTGCAAACTTTACCAATCCCACTCCCTAAACACTATATTTCTAATATCCAAAAGGCCTTTGGTGACTTTGTATGGTGCAAACGACCCCCTAGGATAAATAGTAAAATTATGCAAACTCCAAAAACTCAAGGAGGACTAGGCATTCCTAATCTAACAAAAACATAATTTATGCTTACCTGATAAATTTATTTCTCTTGTAGTGTATCCAGTCCACGGATCATCCATTACTTGTGGGATATTCTCCTTCCCAACAGGAAGTTGCAAGAGGATCACCCACAGCAGAGCTGCTATATAGCTCCTCCCCTAACTGTCATATCCAGTCATTCGACCGAAAACAAACAGAGAAAGGAGAAACCATAGGGTGCAGTGGTGACTGTAGTTTAATTAAAATTTAGACCTGCCTTAAAAGGACAGGGCGGGCCGTGGACTGGATACACTACAAGAGAAATAAATTTATCAGGTAAGCATAAATTATGTTTTCTCTTAGTCCACGGATCATCCATTACTTGTGGGATACCAATACCAAAGCTAAAGTACACGGATGATGGGAGGGACAAGGTAGGATTAAGCGGAAGGAACCACTGCCCGAAGAACCTTTCTCCCAAAAACAGCCTCCGAAGAAGCAAAAGTATCAAATTTGAAAAATTTGTAAAAAGTGTGAAGCGAAGACCAAGTCGCAGCCTTGCAAATCTGTTCAACAGAGGCCTCATTTTTGAAGGCCCATGTGGAAGCCACAGCTCTAGTAGAATGAGCTGTAATCCTTTCAGGGAGCTGCTGTCCAGCAATCTCATAGGCTAGGCGTATTACGCTCCGAAGCCAAAAGGACAGAGAGGTTGCCGAAGCTTTTTGACCTCTCCTCTGTCCAGAGTAAACGACAAACAGGGAAGATGTTTGACGAAAATCCTTAGTAGCTTGTAAGTAAAACTTCAAGGCACGGACTACGTCCAGATTATTTAAAAGACGTTCCTTCTTTGAAGAAGGATTAGGACACAATGATGGAACAACAATCTCTTGATTGATATTCTTGTTAGAAACCACCTTAGGTAAAAACCCAGGTTTGGTACGCAGAACTACCTTATCTGCATGAAAAATCAGATAAGGATAATCACATTGTAAGGCAGATAGCTCAGAGACTCTCCGAGCCGAGGAAATAGCCATCAAAAACAGAACTTTCCAAGATAAAAGTTTAATATCAATGGAATGAAGGGGTTCAAACGGAACTCCTTGAAGAACTTTAAGAACCAAGTTTAAGCTCCACGGAGGAGCAACAGGTTTAAACACAGGCTTAATTCTAACCAAAGCCTGGCAAAATGCCTGAACGTCTGGAACCTCTGCCAGACGCTTGTGCAAAAGAATAGACAGAGCAGAAATCTGTCCCTTTAAGGAACTAGCTGATAATCCTTTGTCCAAGCCCTCTTGGAGAAAAGACAATATTCTAGGAATCCTAACCTAAGGATATTTACTCCATATCTTGTGGTAGATTTTCCTGGTAACAGGCTTTCGTGCCTGTATTAAGGTATCAATGACTGACTCGGAGAAGCCACGCTTTGATAGAATCAAGCGTTCAATCTCCATGCAGTCAGTCTCAGAGAAATTAGATTTGGATGATTGAAAGGACCTTGTATCAGAAGGTCCTGTCTTAGAGGCAGAGTCCATGGTGGAAAGGATGACATGTCCACTAGGTCTGCATACCAAGTCCTGCGTGGCCATGCAGGTGCTATCAGAATCACTGATGCTCCCTCCTTTTGATTTTGGCAATCAGTCGAGGGAGCAGAGGAAACGGTGGAAACACATAAGCCAGGTTGAAGAACCAAGGCGGAGCTAGAGCATCTATCAGCGTCGCTTCTGGGTCCCTGGACCTGGATCCATAACAAGGGAGCTTGCGTTCTGGCGAGACGCCATGAGATCCAACTCTGGTTTGCCCCAACGATGAATCAACTGAGCAAACACCTCCGGATGGAGTTCCCACTCCCCCGGATGGAAAGTCTTACGACTTAGAAAATCCACCTCCCAGTTCTCCACGCCTGGGATATGGATTGCTGACAGGTGGCAAGAGTGGGACTCTGCCCAGCGAATTATTTTTGAGACTTCTAACATCGCTAGGGAACTCCTGGTTCCCCCTTGATGGTTGATGTAAGCCACAGTCGTGATGTTGTCCGACTGAAATCTGATGAACCTCAGTGTTGCTAACTGAGGCCAAGCCAGAAGAGCATTGAATATCGCTCTTAACTCCAGAATATTTATTGGAAGGAGTTTCTCCTCCTGAGTCCACGATCCCTGTGCCTTCAGGGAGTTCCAGACTGCACCCCAACCTAGAAGGCTGGCATCTGTTGTTACAATTGTCCAATCTGGCCTGCGAAAGGTCATACCCTTGGACAGGTGGACCCAAGACAACCACCAGAGAAGAGAATCTCTGGTCTCTTGATCCAGATTTAGCAGAGGGGACAAATCTGTGTAATCCCCATTCCACTGACTCAGCATGCATAATTGCAGCGGTCTGAGATGTAGGCGCGCAAATGGCACTATGTCCATTGCCGCTACCATTAAGCCGATTACCTCCATACACTGAGCCACCGAAGGGCGCGGAATGGAGTGAAGAACACGGCAAGCATTTAGAAGTTTTGATAACCTGGACTCCGTCAGGTAAATTTTCATTTCTACAGAATCTATGAGTCCCTAAGAAGGAGACTCTTGTGAGTGGGGATAGAGAACTCTTTCCCCTCGTTCACTTTCCACCCGTGCGACCTCAGAAATGCCAGAACTATCTCTGTATGAGACCTTGGCAACTTGAAAGTTTGACGCCTGTATCAGGATGTCGTCTAGATACGGAGCTACCGCTATGCCTTGCGGTCTTAGAACCGCCAGAAGTGAGCCCAGAACCTTTGTAAAGATTCTCGGGGGCTGTAGCCAACCCGAAGGGAAGAGCTACAAATTGGTAATGCCTGTCTAGAAAGGCAAACCTTAGAAACCGATGATGGTCTTTGTGAATCGGTATGTGAAGGTAGGCATCCTTTAGGTCCACTGTGGTCATGTACTGACCCTCTTGGATCATGGGTAGGATGGTCCGAATAGTTTCCATTTTGAAAGATGGAACTCTGAGGAATTTGTTTAAGATCTTTAGATCCAAAAATTGGTCTGAAGGTTCCCTCTTTTTTGGGAACCACAAACAGATTTGAATAAAAACCCTGTCCTTGTTCCGTCCGCGGAACTGGATGGATCACTCCCATAATTAGGAGGTCTTGCACACAGCGTAGGAATGCCTCTTTCTTTATCTGATTTGCAGATAGCCTTGAAAGATGAAATCTCCCTTGTGGAGGGGAAGCTTTGAAGTCCAGAAGATATCCCTGAGATATGATCTTGAACATCTCTTGCCCATGCCTGGGTGAAGAGAGAAAGTCTGCCCCCTACTAGATCCGTCGCCGGATAGGGGGGCCGTTCCTTCATGCTGTCTTAGAGGCAGCAGCAGGCTTTCTGGCCTGCTTGCCTTTGTTCCAGGACTGGTTAGGTTTCCAGGCCTGCTTAGATTGAGCAAAAGTTCCCTCTTGCTTTGAAGCGGAGGAAGTTGATGCTGCACCTACCTTGAAATTTCGAAAGGCACGAAAATTAGACTGTTTGGCCTTTGCTTTGGCCCTGTCCTGAGGAAGGGTATGACCCTTACCTCCAGTAATGTCAGCAATAATTTCCTTCAAACCAGGCCCGAATAAGGTCTGCCCCTTGAAAGGAATGTTGAGTAATTTAGACTTTGAAGTCACGTCAGCTGACCAGGATTTAAGCCATAGCGCCCTACGCGCCTGGATGGCGAATCCGGAATTCTTAGCCGTTAGTTTAGTCAAATGAACAATGGCATCAGAAACAAATGAGTTAGCTAGCTTAAGTGTTCTAAGCTTGTCAATAATTTCAGTCAATGGAGCTGTATGGATGGCCTCTTCCAGGGCCTCAAACCAGAATGGCGCCGCGGCCGTGACAGGCGCTATGCATGCAAGGGGCTGTAAAATAAAACCTTGTTGAATAAACATTTTCTTAAGGTAACCCTCCAATTTTTTATCCATTGGATCTGAAAAAGCACAACTGTCCTCAACCGGGATAGTGGTACGCTTTGCTAAAGAAGAAACTGCTCCCTCCACCTTAGGGACCGTCTGCCATAAGTCCCGTCTATTGGAAACATTTTTCTAAATATAGGAGGTGGGGAAAAAGGCACACCGGTCTATCCCACTCCTTGCTAATAATTTCTGTAAGCCTTTTAGGTATAGGAAAAACATCAGTACACACCGGCACCGCATAGTATTTATCCAGCCTACACAATTTCTCTGGTACTGCAACTGTGTTACAGTCATTCAGAGCAGCTAATACCTCCTCAAGCAATACACGGAGGTTCTCAAGCTTAAATTTAAAATTAGAAATCTCTGAATCAGGTTTCCTCAAATCAGAGACGTCACCCACAGACTGAAGCTCTACGTCCTCATGATCTGCATATTGTGACGCAGTATCAGACATGGCCCTTACAGCATCTGCGCGCTCTGTATTTCTCCTAACCCCAGAGCAATCGCGCTTGCCTCTTAATTCAGGCAACCTGGATAATACCTCTGACAGGGTATTATTCATGATTGCAGCCATGTCCTGCAAGGTAATCGCTATGGGCGTCCCTGATGCAATTGGCGCCATATTAGCGTGCATCCCCTGAGCGGGAGGCGAAGGGTCTGACACGTGGGGAGAGTTAGTCGGCATAACTTCCCCCTCGTCAGAATCTTCTGGTGATATTTCTTTTATAGTTAAAGACTGATCTTTACTGTTAAGGTGAAATCAATACATTTAGTACACATTCTCCTATGGGGCTCCACCATGGCTTTCAAACATAATGAACAAGTTGTTTCCTCTGTGTCAGACATGTTTAAACAGACTAGCAATGAGACTAGCAAGCTTGGAAAACACTTTAAACAAGTTTACAAGCAATATAAAAAGCGTTACTGCACCTTTAAGAAACAGAAATTTTTGCCAAAATTTGAAATAACAGTGAAAAAAGGCAGTTACACTAACAAAATGTTTACAGTGTATGTAACAAGTTAGCAGAGCATTGCACCCACTTGCAAATGGATGATTAACCCCTTAATTACCAAACAAAGAATAAAAACTGACAAAAACTTTTTTTTGTTGTTGTTTTTTTTTGTTATGTTTTTAAAATAGTCACAACAACTGCCACAGCTCTACTGTGGCTTGTTACCTCCATCAAAACGAGCCTGAGGCCTTTTGAGCCCTCCAGAGATATCCTGGATCATGCAGGAAGAAGCTGGATGTCTGTGTCTGTAATTTTGCTACACAAAAAAACCCCTCCCACTCATATTACAACAGTGGAAAGTCAGGAAACTGTTACTAGGCAAAATTCAAGCTAGCCATGTGGAAAAAAACTAGGCCCCAATAAGTTTTATCACCAAACATATATAAAAACGATTAAACATGCCAGCAAATGTTTTCTATTACATTTTTATAAGAGTATGCATCTCTATTAATAAGCCTGATACCAGTAGCTAACTGCATTTAAGGCTTTACTTACATTAGTTCAGTATCAGCAGCATTTTCTAGCAAATTCCATCCCTAGAAAAATATTAACTGCACATACCTTATTGCAGGATAACCTGCACGCCATTCCCCTCTCCTGAAGTTACCTCACTCCTCAGAATATGTGAGAACAGCCATGGATCTTAGTTACTTCTGCTAAGATCATAGAAAAACCCAGGCAGATTCTTCCTTCTAAATACTGCCTGAGATAAACAGTACACTCGGTACCCATTTAAAAATAACAAACTTTTGATTGAAGAATAAACTAAGTATAAAACACCACACTCCTCTTACGACCTCCATCTTAGTTGAGGCTTGCAAGAGAATGTTGGATATGACAGTTAGGGGAGGAGCTATATAGCAGCTCTGCTGTGGGTGATCCTCTTGCAACTTCCTGTTGGGAAGGAGAATATCCCACAAGTAATGGATGATCCGTGGACTGGATACACTTAACAAGAGAAATACCGTCAGGCCATTTTTCTACAAAGAATCACAGATTGGTGCATTCATTATGAACATAAAAGGTGGGTTCAATTGGAACATTCCAGTCCAACGCAGCGCACCTGGGTAGGATGTGCTGGAGATGGATCATCCGAAGTTTACAATAGAAACCGAATCACCAATAATAGCAGAAACATTCAGAACAAGGGGACACTATTTTAAAACATACGCCTTCATTTCATCTAGGCCCTCTCCACTTACCTCAATTTTAGACAATGGTGAAATAACTCTAGGGACACAATTTACCAGGGAAGCTCCAAACTCATACTATAGAGATATTCCGCTACACTTCTTAACCTCGACCAAAAAAAAATACTATCCCAATCAGAACTAATAGCCAACGGATATGATATCTTCCAAAATTGGTACATATTACAACCGGGTTACATCACTTCGTCACGACTCATAAACACTCTAACAACATGGTCCAGACCCCTGACCAATTTTTGAACGCCTATACGTCAGAATTCCGCCTATATCGCACACTCTTTCATCGATATACCATATACTGACATACAACCCCCCTGGCTATATTCCTCCCTTCCTTGAAAAATGGGAAGAAGAGTTAGGGATAATGATATTGCCGCAAACTAGCGCCTCGATCTTCCAAAATGTTACGAAAACGTCAATCTCACTCTCCATGCAAGAGATTAACTTAAAATTAATAAATAGATGGTATCTCTCCCCAGTTAAGCTAAACCGTTTATACTGCAAAAACTCTAAATGCTGCTGGAGACGTGGCCACGGGTATGGAAACTTGGCTCACATGTGGTGGTGGTGTAATGTAGTCCAAAATTACTGGAGGACAAATTATTGGAGAAATAGAAAAAAATACTTAAGACCCAAATTTCCCTTAGACCCTACAATCTGGCTATTGAGTAAACCCCCAAAAATCAAACTCAAATACGAACTTAAACTTTTCTATATAATGACTAACAGCGCAAGATATTTACTAGCTAGAAATTGGAAGAATAAAGAGGTTCCCACTTTGCAACTTTGGATTAACAGAGTTGCTGAATTCCTTGAACTGGAGGAATATTATTACATTAAATTTGCTAAAATGGACGTTTATGCAGAAATGACCTCCCTTTGGGAGCAATACCTCAAGAAGTAAAACTAAGATCCCTCTCAGATAACACATACCCAAACTCAATTAAATAAGCTCCTTTTGCAATTTCCCCATAATAATAGGGCATGTACCATACCAAATCTTACATCGAACTTTCAAGTTATCTAGACCGCAAAACTCCTATAAATAAAAACAGGTCAACAGGCATTCCTCTCCTTATCTCTTCTCCTTTTTCCCTTCCTTTCTTTTCTTTTTTCTAAATTAATCTTCTTTTCATGTTAATTATTTGTTTATGATAACTGAATGTATACCTCTACATATAAAATCCAACTGATTATGTATAATATCTTTGGAAGCTGCAACTTCCACTATGTATAGCCACTTGAAATTAATAAATATTGGTTAAAAAAAAAATTCCTATCATTAACTAAATATTCCTATTTTAAAACTAAATACTTACCTGTAAAATAATCCCTAAGATAGCTACAATATAACTAATAGTTTACATTTTAGCTAGCTTAGGGTTTATTTTTTATTTTACAGGCAAGTTTGTATTTATTTTAACTAGGTAGAATAGTTATTAAATAGTTATTAAACTATTTAATAAAACTACCTAGCTAAAATAAATACAAAAGTACCTGTAAAATAAAACCTAACCTAAGTTACAATTACACCTAACATACACTACAATTAAATAAATTACCTACATTAAAAACAATTAAAGTAAATAAACTAAAATTAAATAGAATTACTCTACAATTAAATTAGCTAAAGTACAAAAAGAAACACACTAAATTACAGAAAATTAAAAACAAATTACAGATATTTAAACTAATTACACCTAATCTAATAGCCCTATTAAATAAAAAAGCCCCCCCCCCAAAATAAAAAAAACCCTACCTAAACTAACTACCAATAGCTCTTGAAGTGGCGTTTTGCGGGGCATTGCCACAAAGTAATCAGCTCTTTTACCTGTAAAAAAAATACAAACAACCCCCCCAACAGTAAAACCCACCACCCACACAACCAACCCCCCAAATAAAAACTTATCTAAAAAAAACCTAAGCTCCCCATTGCCTGAAAAGGGCATTTGGAATGGGCATTGCCCTTTAAAAGGGCAGTTAGCTCTTTTGCTGCCCAAAGTCCTAACCTAAAAATAAAACCCACCCAATACACCCTTAAAAAAACCTAACACTAACCCCCTGAAGATTGATTTACCGGGAGATGAAGATAGAAGATGCCGTCTGGATGAAGACTTCTGCCTGTCTGGAAGACCACTTCTGCCCGGCTTGGATGAAGACTTCTGCCCATCTGGAAGACCACTTCTGCCAGGCTTGGATGAAGACTTCTGCCCCAGTTCTGGAGGACCACTTCGCCCAGCTTGGATGAAGACGTCTCCTGGTAAGACAATCTTCAGGGGGTTAGTATTAGTTTTTTTTTTTAAGGGTGTATTGGGTGGGTTTTATTTTTAGGTTAGGGACTTTGGGCGGCAAGGCATGCCCCATCCAAATGCCCTTTTCAGGGCAATGGGGAGTTAGGTTCTTTTTTAGCTATTATTTTATTTGGGGGTTGGTTGTGTGGGTGGTGGGGGTTTTACTTTTGGGGGGGTTGTTTATATTTTTTTTTACAGGTAAAAGAGCTGATTACTTTGGGGCAATGCCCCGCGAAAGGCCCTTTTAAGGGTGTATTGGTAGTTTAGGCTATTGGTTTTGTTTTTTTTTTTTTGGGGGGGGTTATTTTAATAGGGCTTTTAGATTAGAGTGTAATTAGTTTAAATTTCTGTAGTGTTTTTTTTTTGTACTTTAGCTAATTTAATTTAGTTTAGGTAATTGTATTTAATTTAGTTAATTTATTTAATTGTATTTAATGTAGGTCATTTATTTAATTGTAGTGTAGTGTTAGGTGTTAGTGTAACTTAGGTTAAGTTTTATTTTACAGGTACTTTTGCATTTATTTTAGCTAGGTAGTTATTAAATAGTTAATAACTATTTAATAACTATTCTACCTAGTTAAAAATACAAACTTGCCTGTAAAATAAAAATGACCCTAAGATAGCTACAATGTAACTATAAGTTATATTGTAGCTATCTTAGGGTTTATTTTATAGGTAAGTATTTAGTTTTAAATAGGAATAATGTAGTTAATTATAGTAATTTTATTTAGATGTATTGTAATTCTATTTAACTTAGGGGGGTGTTAGGTCTTAGGGTTAGACTTAGGTTTAGGGGTTAATACATTTAGTTATAGTGGCCGGCGACGTTGGGGTGGTGGCAGATTAGGGGTTAATAAATGTAGGTAGGTGGTGACGACGTTGGGGGCGGCAGATTAGGGGTTAATAAATATAATGTAGGTGTCGGCGATGTTGGGGGCAGCAGATTAGGGGTTCATAACTATAATGTAGGTGGCGGTGGTGTCCGGAGCAGAAGATTAGGGGTTAATACTATTAATGTAGGTGCCGGAGATGTCGGGGGTGGCAGATTAGGGGTTAATAAGTGTAAGATTAGGGGTGTTTAGACTCGGGGTTCATGTTAGGGTGTTAGGTGTAGACATACATTTTATTTCCCCATAAGAATCAATGGGGCTGCGTTAGGGAGTTTTACGCTGCTTTTTGGCAGGTGTTAGACTTTTTTTCAGCCGGCTCTCCCTGTTGATTCCTATGGGGAAATCGTGCACGAGCACGTTACACCAGCTCACCGCTGACTTAAGCAGCGCTGGTATTGGAGTGCGGTAATGAGCACAATTTTGCTCAACGCTCACTTCTTGTCTTTTAAAAACCCATACCACCAGAGCTGTAGGTGAGCGGTGAGGGGAAACTGCTCGTTAGCACCGCACAGCCTCTAATGCAAAACTCGTAATATAGGTGCTTGTTTTTAAAAGTATTCAATCTTTGTAGTGTTAAAAAAACAACCCACAATCAAGATGGTGAAGCCTGTTGAAAAAGCAACTGGCCATTTTGAGAATTAGGAAATGTCTGAGGTTAAAGGCCAGGGGCAACTATAATGTTAACTTCACAGAACTAAAATAAATGTTTCAAAAATAACATAAAATACATTCTTAGACAATTAATCTCACAGTCATCTATAAGTGTATCTGTCTGGTACTAGTGGTAGCACTAGGACAATTTGCAAGAAGAAAAAAGCATGTGTGTAAAAGTGGGATTTAGAGTGTAAAGACAGGCTGCAATTACACAAAATATAACACTTTAATGTATCTAACTTTAATACAAACGTAACAACACTGTATATGATGGCATGATTTACACTGGGGGGTAAATTCGTTTTTTTAATATTCTTTGTTATAGAAATCTTGTTTTGAAAGTTTATTTCCCATTTTTCATCACCAAATATGAATGTTATATTATACTTGCAACATTTGTAAAAACACAATAAGGACGCCCTGTTGCCACAATGGGTTTGACTCCATTTCATTGTGTTGTCACTCTAACCACTACTCTGCTACTGTAACCACAACCCTGTCATTGTATCCATTCAATTATCACAGGGAAACTGTAGCCGCTGCAATAAGAATGTAAGGATGCGTAAGTGGAATAAATAATAGGAAGCCCTAATCTACTTTGTGCAGTTCTTTGGTTAGGGATATCGTGACTCCAAATTGAATTAGTGTTATGACTTTATATATAATTAGAAGAAATAAATTGTCTTCACATGAGTTAGCAACTTACATTCTCATGAGACAATAACATGTCTAACTAGAGGCTAACCAGGTTTAAGCACATGTGATTAATCAGCCATTCGTTCATATTGGTTTACCTACCTGAGCTAAACAGAGGCATCTGAAACCTGGCAGAATGAACGACTGTGGTGGCCAATCATTCCTTAAAATACATCCTATCTATAAATCTACTGTCTAGAATTAAAAGCATAGGCTCTTTTTGCAAATACTGATACAAATGGTTTGAATCACTGCACACTATACACAAGGCAAACTTAAAAACAGAAATGTTAGCAAAGTTTTAAAATTAAATACAGAGATATGTTAAAGAAACTGCCACATGACCCACAGATATAATTGCCACTTATAAGCAGTTATTCTTATAGACTAGGCAATGCTCCAAAATCAGTGAGGTCCCTCTACTCTGGGGGTACTCTAGTATATGGGGACACCTAATACAGTGTAATATAAAATATGAAAAATACACAAACTGAGCAATAGTGATCATATTTAGCTTCTTTCAAGGAAAATCTCTGAAAATAATTCAGAAAGATTATTATTATTTTCATCGCCATCATCAAAATCAAAAACCCTTTCACTCCTCTCCTCTAATGTTAGGTTGCATCAAATTGGGGACACCAATAAATGTTTCATTTTTATACTATGTAACAGCAAATCACACATTTTCATACATTATTAGATTACACCACTATATCCTGTGCCTGTCATTCATGTTTCTTAGATATTAGTCTTGTTTGAGTTCTATATTTTATATTGTTTTAAATTATGGGGGGAAAATGTAAACAAAAATACATATAACAACTGAGCCTATCCTAGGGTTTTCAACAAATATTTACTTATATCATATTTTTATGGAAAATAACTTCATTTGGAGAGGGATCTCATTCCTTAAAGGTGATTAATTAAGCCAATATATTTTTTGATTATTGTAAAACATCTTAGAACAGAGACAAATTCAAGACTAGCTTCAAACTTTACATTTCTACTTGCAAACAAATCAGCCTAAAATAATCAGCAATTTATAGGAATCAATATTTTTTCCAGTAAAAGAAAATTTGGAAAATTACTGGACTATGAACCGCTGTCATGCAGTATTCTAAATTTAAAAAAAAGGAGGGAACACCATGTTTCACAAAAATGAAGAACTAGGAGAAAGATGCACAATTTTCAGAAATATATGTTTTCTGGAGAGTGTCTTCTATTTTGAATAGTATTTTTCACCATCAATCCCTGGGGCCACCTAATTCTCCGTTCCCCTATTTTTGGCTCCATCTTCATCCCAGGACACTAATTATATAGATATATGAAAATAAATGTTTGTATGCGAGCGCATAAGATTTATGCACAACCTTTTTCCACATAAACACACACATATACATTGATGAGCGGAACAAGTTATGAAAAACATCTTAAATTTAGCGATAAGAGATATATACTGACAGTATGCGAGCTGAATGTCTTCAAGGACTTGCTACAGTTCTATACCAGCTTCATTTTCTGGCCCTTGCAGCGCTTGTACAAGCTAAAAGATTGATTACTCCATTTGATTATTTATACATTTAAAGTTTAAAATACCATCTGCTATAAGTAAGAATTTTTTATAAAGCAGATCTGCTTTTTTGACAGTAGTGCAGTGAAAAATAAAGACAAAGATACAGTTATGAGTCCCTCAATTTGTAAAACCGACAGACAGAAACACTCCAAGCTTGGGTAAAGCTGCTGAAAGTGGTTAAAGAGTCAATAAAATAAATGTTCTGTCTTGTTTCAATGCTCTGTTTACCATGATGCTGTTTTTAACTCACCGAGGTTTCTTTTATTTTCCAGGACAAGAGCACACAGGGACTTTCTTCCACTGCAGGCTTCCCTTGCCGTCTCCCTGGTTAATCGTTCTTTTAAACACAGCTTCATGGATAAACAGGAGAGCCGTGCTGACCAACATATACCAAGATCCTACTTGTTCACTAGTCTTCCTAGATGGTGGCTAGCCCATGTCACTTTGGCCTCTGGCCACACTCTTTAATTTACCACAACACAAATTACTTTGAAATTTAAACCTTTAAAAGATGGTCACATTTTCAATTCCCTCATCATCACTACACTTTTTAACATCCATGCCATTTATGTTTTTATTACTGGTGCAGTGAAAAATAAAAATTGAATTATACACCTAATTTGTTTGATGAGCAAGAGTGCTATATATTTTATTTAAAAATCAAAAAAAGTTTATTTTATTTTTTTTATAGTTAAATCACAATATCCAAAATCTTAACTACAAATTATAAAGCATGTTGCTTTTAGAAGAAAACATGCATTAACTGAATAGTTTTCTAAAGGGACAGGAGATCAAAATTACACTTGAATTACTCAATAGCTAAAATATTACATTTTTGACAGTTTTCAGTTATTCCTTCTATAAAGTAATGTTTTTAGACTTTACATCTGCTACTTATTAGTTAGTGGAGCTTGTCTTATCACCCCCCTTTTGCCAGTGGGGACTTAAAGTGAAGGAAACTTGAGCGTACTCGCTCAAGTCATAGGATATAATTTAAAAAATGAAGTAGACTTTAATTCATGAAATCTGTAATTTATACAGATATTCTTAGATTTTTACATTTTAATGCCGCAACGATAACGGCGCCGTTCCTCCGCCCGCCATAGTGCTCAGTGATTGACAGATAACGAAGCCGCAATCAACTAATCGTTGATTCCCACCCAGGCGTTCAGCCCCTTTGTACAAACATCATGGCCCCGGGGGGGAAACAACAATTAGTTGATTGCAGATTCGTCATCTGTTAATCAACTGAGGACTATGGCGGGTGGAGGAACGGTGGTTATCGTTGCGGCATTAAAATGTAAAAATCTAAGAATATCTGTATAAATTACCAATTTCATGAATTAAAGTCTACCTCATTTTTAAAATTATATCTTATGACTTGAGCGAGTATGCTCAACTTTACATTCACTTTAAATCAGTAAATCTGACTTTGTTTGGAACGTTCCACTGCCGTGGGCTCCTTTTGCTACAGTACTGGATGTTATTTGATTTGTCACTACCTTGGGATTTGAAGGACGTTATCGACGAACACCAGCTGTGTTCCAGTGCCGTTTGTGAGTCTGCCGGGCAAATTGGAGGATCCATCCTGTTCGTTTGGCACATGTTTGAGCTAATCCACATGTGAGTAGGTTTAATTATCTTACATTCTTATTCCACTTCGGTGTGGTTGTCTACCCTATGAGGCGCCTTCTTTCTCTCTTTTTACTTCAGGATCAACAGTGTCTGGCCGGACATCATTGAAGAGCTGCCTCTGTTTGGGTCATCTATGTTTGGACATTTTATCTTTTGACATGATTACTTTATTATGTATATCCCACTAATTTGGAACTTTTATACAATTCTAGTATATTATCTATAATTAGATTGAGGAATTCCATATCTATTTTGTGGGATTTTGGCACACCACTTGGCACCCCTAACTCATACTTATATATATATATATATATATATATATATATACAATATATATATATATATATGATTTTTTTGCATGCATATATATATATATCTTGTGTTTTTACCATTGTATACACACACACACACACGCATATATATATATATATATATATATATATATATATATATATTTCTTGTGTTTTTACCATTGTATACACACACGCACACACATATATATATATATATATATATATATATATATATAGTAATGTATGTATACATGTCTATATAAGTGCACGCATACACACGGTTCAAAATTTCTACTAGCCCACTTGGCATTGGTGAGTGGAAATTTAATGGTGGCTAGTGAAAGTTAGTTAGTGAATGTTGAGTCTGAAGTCTGGTGGCATGTTGTACAGTTAGTAGCAAAGTTGGCATAGTCTATTTGCAGAATGTAAATTCCTATTGCAGCACTGACAAACACAAATTTGGGCTATGTGATAAAACTATTATCTAAAGGGATATTATATATCCATGAAAGTTCAAGGATACTCTAGGGCTGTAGGGACCCCATTAGTGCTTAGACTGTTACTTCTGAGAGGGTAAACGGGGCAGAGAAAGAGATTGGAGAGGAAAAGAAGAGAAGCAGGTAGAGTTAAAGGGACATTAAACCCCACATTTTTATTTTTTGATTCAGACAGAGAATACAATTTTAAACAAGATTTCAATTTATTTCTATTATCTAATTTGCATCATTCTTTAGATATCCTTTGTAGAAAAAATAGCAATGCACATGGGTCAGCCAATCACACGAGGCATCCGTGTGCAGCCACCAATCCGCAGCCACTAAGCCTATCTAGATATGCTTTTTAGGAAAGAATATCAAGAGAATTAAGCAAATTAGTTAATGGAAGTAAATTAGAAAGCTGTTAAAAATTGTATTCTATGGTGCCGAATCATGTCCGCCCGACATCGCTGAATGTCAACAGCATATGCTGTTGGCATTTAACATTGCACAAGCAGTCCTGGTGAACTGCTTGTGCAATGCCGCCCCCTGCAGATTCACGGCCAATCGGCCGCTAGCAGGGGGTGTCAATCAACCCGATCATATCTGATCGGGTTGATTGCTGTCCGCCGCCTCAGAGGTGACGGACTAGTTAAAGGGACACTGAACCCAAATTGTTTCTTTTGTGATTCAGATAGAGCATGCAATTTTTAAACAACTTTCTAATTTACTCCCATTATCAAATGTTCTTCATTCTTTTGGTATTTTTTTTTTTTTTTTTTTAATAATTTTTATTGAGGTTATGCAGATAAATAACAGACAAAAATTCAATATTTAGTACAGTAGGTGCATCATCAGTTATTTAGCCATGACATTACCAAACAACAAATATCAGAGTGCATAATACACTGCTGCAAACATATATAGAGTCTGTACAGTTCTATTAAGCAGGTAACTATTAAACTAGAGAAGTGAAACCTCAATTTATCTTTATACATGGAATAAATGTACCTCAAATGCTGCAACCGGCCACTCATGGGCCTATGTAGACTGAATGACTTAGGTGATGCGCTCTATTTGACAATACCGTCACTCTTGGACCATGTAAAATGAGTGAAATGAAAGAGTATGAATAATAACTTGTGAAGAATACAGAGAATAAAACGCTCCCAGATCTGTTATATAGGGCCACTATGTTAACTTTATATACCTACCTAAGCTGGAGTTGTAAAAGTGTTCAGGTTTGGGGTAGTTACTGAATAAGAGCCTTAGAAAGCTGCACTTTACATAGATAGGGCATTGCAATATAGGGTATAGAGGGGCTTACTTAATTATCTTTAGTTATATGGAGAACCTCTGGGAATAGTCGAATAAAAAGGAACATCCTGATCTTTCAGTCCACCAGGCCAAATTACATACTTTAAGTAGTAGACATCCAAAGTTATGGTATGGGTTAGCTAGCTATATAGATTAATTCTCCTTACATACTAGTAGAGAGTTTGGGGTAGTGTAAATTCAAAATACAGAGGAAGATAAAAGTTATGTATAGTTAGTGTACACTTGCCTACATAAGAAACTTTGGAAAAGGGGCGAGGGTTTGGGGCATGGGGAAAAACAACAATATTTTATTTGATAAAGTGGAGGTCCGTTGTTGGAGACATAAGGGAACATCAAAAAGGAGAATATAGAAAACTGTAAGCGTTCCGCCTCAATTGTAAGCTGGGGACCCCCAATGATAGGCTACATCCCTTCTGAAAGTGCGTTATGGAGATTAAAATGTTACACCCTAGACAGAATGGAGTATAACCTCTGAACCCTTAGTGCTGGCAGCATATTGAAGAAAAAAAAAAAAAAACCCCCTGCATGTAACAGACATTACATCTACCTTTAGAAACACTTATGCCACTGCTATATATACATTAACAGAATTAACATCTTCCCTCCTCAACAGTACACCACAAGTGAGAATAAACACATATAATGATGAAAGACTAAACAAATACTAGCATATCAACTAGTTGAACATTAATTCCATGGCCTTTAGTATGTTATCTACAAATGAGCTGGCTATGATAATGGGTTAAAACCTACATATTTTCGCCCAAAATTTGTTACCGGGGGAGACATAGGACTCTCCAAATGATCTAGCCTTTTCCCACCTTCCAGATACTAAACAGTCTCTGCAAATTTAGAGTGTCTTACCACTATGGGTATGAAGGGTGGATATTGTGAGCAATGGGAGACGTCCTTTAAGTCCATTTGTGAGGTTGCCATGCAAATTAATCCCAAAGCCAGGTCTCCACACTGCGTCTGAGTCAGGGAGTACAGCTGCCCTTTGGTATGTTGCAGCAAGTGTCCCTTTATCAGTGCGAGTCCAATGTACTGGCTAAATGGCAATCCCCTCCTGGTATGGCCTCAGCGACACTTGTCAAATAAAGGTAAAACCGGATCTGATCCTCGCATGTAGGCTCCACACTGCTCCTCATGTGCCATCATAACCATTTTTGAGGTGTTATCTGTGGCAGCGATCGGCTCCATTAGGGAGTGGGCATGGTGCATAGCTCCCTGCGGGTCTCCACCGCACTTGTAATGACTGCCGCGTAGTCTTCCCTGTCTAACCTGCGATCCGGCCAAAGAGTGAGAGGGACTGTGATGCAGTATCATCTCTAGGTAACTCGTGGGCCCCTTGTACAGGCAGGAGGGACTCTTCTGGGCTCAAGCTTGGAAGGGTCTGAATTGTAGTCGAGAGGGCCGCTCCCCTATAAGCACTCCGGGTCCAGCTGGTATCCGGACTCTCCCTTATCACCAGGGCATGTTTAGCGAGTATTGCGCTGAGATCCCTCTCTATGTCACGAAGTATTCTTGTAATAGGGCTATGTATCTGTGTCTCCCACTTAGCTAGGGCTTCCATTTGAATTGTCAGGTTAGGGATAGTTATTATAGCAGGGTAGGCCCTTGTAATGATACCATTGTGGGAGCAATGGTTCTCTCGTCAGAGGAAGAAAACAGTCTGTATATGACTGCTGGGTATCCTATTTTAGGATATCGTAACCCCAGAGTTTTTTAATGCTATTGGTAGTATTCGAAAGAAACAGTAGTAAGTCATCCGCAATAAAGAAAGAACGATCTTCTGCTGGTGAATTTTAATGCCTTCTAACTCTTTTCTTAGCCTAATAGCTAATTCTGGACATCCTAAAGCAATTTAGTGCATTTTAGGGCTATAAAGTCAATGTAGATAAATCGGAGATTATGTGGTTATATGGATCAAGCCAGAAGTGTAAAGATGTCCATTCAGGGTAGTTGAACAGATTAAATATTTAGGCCTAACTATTACTAGGAATCCGAAGCAATGGTATGGCAAAAATATTACACCATGTCTGGATAAATGTATAGGCAGATTGCAAAAGATGGTGTAAACTTACCTATTAATATCTCTGCCAGAGTTATGTTAATTAAAACAATAATTTTCCCTCGAATATTGTATTCTTCTGCAGAATTTACCTATTATAATAACACAGAAAGACTGCATTCGTTTTAATAGGATGTGTAATAGGTTTATATGGGCAGGAGGAAAGTAAGATGCGCTGCAGAAACAACAACTCTTCCCCTCAAAGCTGGGGGGCTGGCACTTCCAAATCTCCAAGCTTATAATATAGCCGCATTGGCAAAATATGCGATAGATTGGATTATTGAGGGAAACTATGTTTCCTATGGTCCGCTAGAAGCAGAGATATGTGCTCCCTATACGCTGAAAGCACTTCTGCATTGTGAATCCAAAAATCTCCCAAAAAAGATTAGGCAGCGGTTAACGTTTAACAACATTATAATAGCCTGGCATAAACTGGGTAAAGGAGTAGGAATAAACATGTATAAGTCAAGGTACCTATCGATACTAGGGAATCTGAAATTCCAAGCAGGAATGTAGCGAAGTGGAGTCTTTCATAGATGGCGTAGGAAGGGCATTGTTAATTTGATACAAATTGAGGAGAATACAACACATATAGTTAAATCATTTGATGAATTAAAAGATGAATTTCAGCTAAAGAATACAGATTTCTTTTGCATATCTGCAAGTCAGGCACTTTCATAATGAGTTACAGGCTAAATATGGGAATGACTGGTCATTAGGAGGATTAGATAAAATTATTACAGTATTTGCACAAAAGAAATATGCGATCAGCATGATCTATAATTTCCAAATGAACTATAAAATAGAAATACATTTACAGACGTTGAAAGATAAATGGAGGAAAGTACATGTTAGAGTGTCAAGGGAGGAGCTAGCAGATAGTCTCAACACTGTCCTAAGGACAACCAAGGTTACTACTTGGAGAGAGTCACATTTTAAAGTAATCAATCAACTATATGTCACACCTAGTAAAATAGCAAGATGGTACAAGAATATGGATAGGGCTAGTTATAAATGTGGCGCTAAAGAAGCTGACTTAGAACATTGTTTGTTTGTCTGCCCAAAAATTCGGCAGTTTTGGTATAAAGTACAATTTTGGTTGAATAGGTGGCTAGACCAGAAACTCCAAATAAACAATAAAATGGTGCCTCTTTTTATATCAGGGTACAGATTGGCACGAAAACACCCAGTCTTATTAAACACAGCAATCCTCCTAGGCAGATCACTGATTTTGGGTAATTGGAAAACCTTAAAAGCACCAAGTATTTCACAGTTGGTATGAGGGATAAAGAATCAGATGATCTTGGAACAATATGATATCTATCCAGATGTAAATAAAGATATAAAAAGGTTTTTCCACAAATGGCTAAACATAATAGAAACTGAGTCAATGGGTATACAACTTCAAATTATTAAACCTCTAATTAAGTCAAAATAGTTAGATCCATGATTGCCAGGGAGGAATTGCCAAGCGCCTGGAAGTGCTCTGCTATAGGAGGTAGCATTGAACCTCAGTGAGGGTGCTCGCCCCCCCCCCCGCACCAGAAACTAAGTCTGACCCACTCCGATGGGAGTCCACACTTGTGCTACATGTGGGTTTTTTGTTGTGTTTTTTTGTTTGTTCGTTTTTGTTTTTTTCTTTTTTCTCTCCCCATGCCGCCCTCCCTAACTCTTATTCTTTGATGTATCATAGGTATATGGCGCCTGGGCTTGCTTCTCCTTTTTCCTTTTTTTCTTTTATGGTTTTTTTTTTTCTTTTTTTTATGTTAGGTGTTTGTACCCTTTGAGGTTATGTATGGACAAAGGGGGACGGCAGAAAATTCTGTACCAATTATGTATAATTATGGTTTTGATGTGGGGGGCAAGAAAGTTTATGTTATTGCAAGAAGAACTGTATTTGTGTTGGCAAAATGTGATTGACCCTTCAAACATAATATCTGTAAAATAATTTATAAAACAATAAAAAGATTTAATAAAAAAAAAAAAGAGTTAGAGACAGTTATAAATGAGCTGATAAAGTAATAATCTCACAAAGTTTAAAGTGAAATAATATATATGGTTGGCTTCTAAAAAGAAGCAGAACTGGCATATACTGTATGTTAATTATGTATCGCATCCCAGTGATATCCAATAGCATTGATTAAAGCCTACAATTCACTTTAAATATCATACATAATAAAAAAAAAAAAAAAAAAAAAAAAAACCCGGAGTTCAGGGGGGGGTAATGTTGCGGCAGCCCCAGACCCACGCTCCAAATCCCTTAGGGCACTTCTTCTGATTTTGGACTTACTGTGTAGGTGCAGAAGTTTTTCAAGATGGCTTCGAGTCTTGAGATGAAGTGTGTCACGCAGCTGACTCAACAAACATAGGCAAAAGCTTTGTCAAATTTATCCACTCTTAGGGTTTAGCTGTTAGTAATAGTAGAAAGCTGTTACAGGGTAGGAAATGTCAAAATTTTCCAGAAATAGCTCCTATAATTAGTGTCTGTCTCAGAGAGCTTCATTGAGACACGTCTTGCCGCATTGAGTGTAGGCTCCGCCCCCCATTCTTTTGGTATTTTTATTTGAAAAAGCAAGAATGTAAGTTTAGATGCCGGACCATTTTTTATGAAGACAACAGGCACAAATCTTGTTAAGGCCAGAAGTGGCAGGCCAAGTAAAATATCTGAGAGGCGGGGGACTTCCGGGCGGCGGCCATCTTACTGGTCTCACTGAGCTTCAGCTCCTCAAGTTCTCTCTATATTATATCAATTCTTTGAAGCAAAATGGGTAAATATTCTACACTAAAGTAGTGGAGAGACTTGTCTGTTGGTGACCCGATCCGAGATTTAGGGTATTGGATTGTGGCACGGCTTAATTGCCCTCAAGTACCGGACTATTTACTCTGGGGCCTTCCCCTATAACCGAAGCCTCACTAATGTCCCCACAACTAGCTGTGCCTAAAGTGCGCAGCTTTCATAAATGTCAGCTATATACTTCGCAAATCGTTCCACCTCCCCTTTTATTTTAGTATAAGATTTTTGGAACTCTTCTAATGTTTCATGTGGTTTAAGTTCCTCACTGATTGCATTAACCTTTTCATTAATTTCTTGTAGTTTGTCTTTTTCGTGATCTACCAAGTAACCAATTAATTTTAAAGAGCAATCAGTGAGTGCCTCCTCCCACAGTAGTTTGCGTCCAGGTTTAAGGTCTTGTAAAGTAGGGAACATTTTAAGGCGAAGACCCCTCGCGATAACTTTATTATCCAAATAGAAATTGAACATCCCTATGTTCCACTGTCGTTTGATCTGTTTCTTTCTAATTTTTTTAAGTTCCTTTAAAGACTTAAACCATTCTACATTAGTTTCATATTCCTTAGTTATTCTATCCTTGTAACTTGTGATGTAGAGTCCCTCTACACTAGCATCGACACAGTATGGGGGTGTAAAGCTGTCTCATATTATCTATCACAAGATGACTCTATGTCTAATGAAAACAAGGAATTTCTGATTGAGCTGTTGGAATTCGTACTTAGACATAATTATTTTGTCTTCGACGAACGATTTTATTTACAGACATGTGGTACGGCCATGAGGACTTCATGCGCCCCAACGTATGCCAACATATACCTGGGCTGGTAGGGAGGAAACCATAGTGTTTCATAATTCTATGACTAGATTTTACATCCCCACATCTCCCACTGGTCCAGGTATATAGATGATATTCTCTTTGTATGGGAAAGTTCGAGCAATTTACTACTGGAATTTATATCTGTACTGAATTAGAATCCCCTAGGCCTGTATCTCACCATGACCTATGATAAGCTTAAGGTTGAATTCTTAGACCTTACCATCAGTATTAAGGATGATCGTTTAATAACTAGTTTTTATAGGAAGCCAACCGCAACGAACAACATACTGAGCGGACAGCTTCCATCATCCTAATACGATAAAAAGCTTACCGTTTATGGCGAATATTTGAGAATCCGCCGAAACTGTACAAACTTTGAGTCTTTCAAAAAGCTGCAGATGAATTAAAATTAGGACTGCTGCAGAGGGAGTAGACTAAAAAAGCACTGGCAAAGGCATACAAAGGGCACTCAATAAGGATCGAATGGAACTTCTTAATCTAAAAAAGTTCAACCATCTGACCCATTTAAGGTTTATATCTACGTACACCCGGCCTAAGTGAAGAGGTCTCTAGTATAATACGTAAACATTGGTACATACTTAAAAGTGATGCCACATTACAGAGTCTAATTCCCGATCAACCCATATTTACTTATAGGAGGGCTTATAATTTAAGAGATCACCCTGACCACAAGTCATTTCAATCGCAATGCCAAAAAAAATCCCAATATTCCAAGGATCTATATCATGTGGGCATTGTAATATATGTAATTACATGCAAAGAAAAAAATTTGTGGTGGATCGATTCAATAAAAAGTGGTACAAACAAAAGTCACATTAACTGGAGGACTTCCGGGCAGCAGCCATCTTAATGGTTGCACTGAGCTTCAGCTCCTGGCTCATCCACCACTATTTACCCAAATTCAGTTGAAAAATTGGCTACAAGCTAATTCATAAGGTGGAGAAACTTGACTGAAGGCACTCTGACCCAAGAATTAGGGTTTTTTGGATTGCGGCGCGGCTCCCTAGCCCTCAGTACCCGGACTTTTTTTTCTGAGGCCTTCCCCTACATTTGAAGCCTCATTTGTCCTCATCACTGCCGCACCTACTGTGTGGCCAATAGCCTATGTGGCAGAAGACGGAGAAGCAACATTACAGCTCAACCACAGTGTATAATACCGTGGTTCAAATGGCATACTGGGAGGATCTCCTCAGTTCCCTGCTGCAAGCATCAACTTAAATGTATCACTGATACTATCCATCAGGCACTTAAAAACCTACTTGCCGGTTGACAGACCCCAGAGATCACTACAGAAGAGCAGGAGAATGCTCAAGAAGGCGCTTACCCACATGCTGATACGGCGATGGCTCTATGTGTGTTTCCTGGAGGGTCATCAGGCCTGATGTAGTGGAGCCTGAGCCTAACTCACAGGATCTGGCGAGCAGACGAGAATTAATGGCGACAGAGGAGTATGGACGTCCGCCGATCACGGTCCACCACGTTCCACCTCCTTCCCTGAACCCACTGCAAGGGATCTCATCAGAAGGTCCACCTGGAGTAATAACTCCGTTATGCGCTAATACCTCCTGCCGGTAAGAGAGACATTGTTGTTGTGTACTGCGGCACACTTGTTTTCCATCAGCCTGCTGTCTGTCTAAAGGAGATTGCTGATAACACATTCCTGACTTTGGCCAAGACTCACGGTCCTGATCTAGCTCCCACATGCAGTGTGAAATCAACAGAATCGTCCCTGGAGGTGCTACATGTGTTACTGGGACTCAGCAGTGGAGGCTATATTCCTCACGGGAGCCGCTGCCAGCAGTGCAGGACTGGGGTAGGCTAAACTTCCTCCTATTTCGTTGTCGCAAGGCAGATTACTTTACTAGTAATTCAGATATAGACATTTCTGCTTAGCGATTACACTGCCTACAAACCTTTGGGGACATTACTTTGTTTATCGTGACAAACTTTGCTCGAGTGTGCGGTCATGCTGCTCACAACCATAACTGTGGCAAAACCCACGAGGTTCCAAACATTGTAAATTATGTAATATGCTTAGCACACCTATGGGACTCTAATTACAGGTTACTCTAAGCTCCACATACTTCAATACGTGACATGTATCAGTCCTACTCTGCATAAGTTTTTTAACTCTGTTGGTATTGTTCCCTAGGTTTGTATGAGCCGCTGTTTACATCACCAGCGATACTTATAGCTAATATTATCATTCGCAGCTTTAAGCCCTGATTATTAAGCTCAGCACTTTGTTGTGTCTTCACTACGAGGGATCTTTATTATAGTCTTAGTGTATCCCACATTGTCCTTACTAAGTGGGGGTTGGAAAACTCTGTGCATACATTCCTCAATTTTACTACTCTTTAAATGAGTTGCGCTATTTGCTATGTATTCGTTTCCAATTCTAGCACCTCTCTTATTGCTCTTATACTGCAGTGGCCAAGACAATACATTAGGGGAACAGCTAAGCGTCTTATTCAAGGACCAAATATGTGTGGTTTACCCAGCTCACAACAGGGCAGATCATCTGAATTCCCATTAACCCCAGTCAACCCTGTTCTTATAAAAATTAATTATATATGGAGTCAACATTACCAGTTGTAAGAAGCCCTTCACAGAGGTACTTCAGATGCTTATTTATCTTCTCATATAATATTAGGGTTTCAGAAGTGGCCCACACTGTTATATTATCTTCTCCCCAAAGTTATTACATATGTTGAGAAAGTTACATTTTTACTGAAAATTTGAGGACTATTTTATTAGTATAACTTGATGCTGTTTTGTTTCTTGTTTTGAATAATCACCTACTTAGGTCCAAAAGTGACCATATTATCTATCTGAATCCCCCTTCTAAATCATTTGCGTTAACATAGGTCCAAGAGTGACCGTTTGCAGATATGGGGGTATACATATATTGCATTGCAAAAGGAGGTTTGTATCTGGTGTTCGATAGCAGGAGGTGAGCTGTAGTTAAGTTGCTACTTAATTCTCTTTTAAATTTACCATCTGTATTTGTTCGATGCAACTATATCACATTAAGTATCTGATGTCTCTGCTATTGAATATACATTTACTATTGTATTCTCTTTTGAATAACCTCAATAAAAATCCTAAAAAAAAAAAAAAAAAAAAAAGTCACATTAACTGTAAGAGTATGAATGTAATTTATTGTCTATCATGTAATTGTGACATGAAGTACGTTGGTATGACCACCAGAGGCCTTGGGGTTAGAATGACTGAACACTTGAGCAACATCAGACTAGCTGCAAGAGATGTGGAGAAAGGGAAAAATTTAACAAGCGTTGCCAGACATTTTCTTGATAAACATAATGGTAAAACCCAAAGCTTCAAATGCTGGGGTTTGGAATCTATCAAACCAGGCATCAGAGGTGGCATTACCGAGGATACACTACTTAGGAGGGAAGCCCAATGGATATTCAGATTAAATTCAGTAATACCATTTGGCATGAATGAGTATAACAACTTTTGGGTGTACTTGTAATTTATAGAACACCTTACCTAGTATGTTACACCCTTAATCACACTAAGGGGTGAATTGCTGTTTTCTGGGTATAAGTGAACTATTATTACTATACAAGCACACCCTCTAATTGATGTGTACCCAGAATTATGGGTATACTTTATGTCTGTCTTGCTTTGGAGACAGGGTGGTCGTTTATTTAACCATCACTGCTCCATAGCTGACAGACCCTTATAATACATAATCTGATCAACCCCGATTTACCTGGGACCTAATCCTAATAAATATGTACTGAAGTACTAGGATGGAACCGAATATGGGCTTCCTTGGGGGGTTGTGATGTTGGTTATGTTGAAGTATTCTGTAAGTGCACATCGCATAAGTTGCGAAATAGATACTCTCCCACCATACTATTCCCCTATATATTGCGATCCAATCATATACAAAGCAATAAACTCGTGATAACATATAACTCCGTAGTATATGCCTAACAATACCTGAAACTGTGTGGACTAAAATAACCCTTCATAAGTGCGTATAATCATATATGCCTAATTCTATATAGCTCACCATTTCCTACTATATATGCACCTAGAGTTAGAAAAACTGTATTGGACTGAAGTGCCATAATTACGGATGGTGAAAATCACAATAGTATTATATCTCGAGATAACATACATCTGGACACTGTGCTATAGGAACATATACTATCTGGCTATTTATATATGAACACTTTTGGAGCACTATAGATTTTGTAGGCGGATGACAGTGGTGTAATGCCTAACTACGATTATATGAAAACTTTTGGAGCGCTATAGATTTTGTAGGCGAATGACAGCGGTGTAATGCCCAATTACGATTATTCTACATAACATGTAAGAATAGGCAGCGCCAATAGAAGGGGTGTGTACGTACTGGTGACGTCATCTGGATCGGCTCCCCAATAGAAACTTGCCACATAGTAAAGGAAGGAGCGGTTACATACCGCTGTGATCATTGGCTGACCGGAGGGTGTTATCAGAGGGTTGCATCTGATTGGCTAAGCATAGACATGGGACAGGCTTTTAAAGCAGCCGCTTGTAATACTCGGTTTGCCAGTCTGATTAATTGAGACACATTGAGAAAGGTCTTGCGACCGAAATGCATTTGTGATAGAACTTTTGTGATAGAACTTTGGTTTTAACTTTAATCTGGCTCATATTGGGTAGTGTACATTGAAAGCGCTGGGGGGTGCACTCTGTCACCTGAAGCCGTGTATCCAGCTACGGCCAGGAATACAGGGAGGCTTTTACCCCAGAGCTTTTGTACACCCACATGAGCGCTGTTGTGTATTATATTATTTTATCTTGAATCTATCTTGTGTGATATCTCCCATAACAGGAGATAAGTGATGTTAATCACTTTTAATGTATATATAATAAAGTAAATATAATTTTTATACCTTAAGTAACACAGAATTTATTAACTGTTTAATTACAGTAGGATACAAACTTAACAGTCGTGAGTGCTACCAATTCCCACTTTTTGTCCCTTCTTCCCCCTGTTCCTTCTAATTGTAACTGTTTTATTGGGAATAGAACCGAGGTCATCACCTCATAGACTTCTAACTTTACCGAACACTGTGAAAATATTATCCTTGTCGCATTATATTACTGTGTCCTTCAGTTATTTGATAGATCAAAATGAAATTGCTGATCCAAAAACACCCAATTATTTATAAATGAAAATCATAGAAATTGTCAGGGGTGCCTAAACTTTTGCATACAAATATACATATATATATATATATATATATATATATATATATATATATATATATATGTTCATACAATATCTATCCATGGAGAGAGAGAGAGAGAGAGAGAGAGAGAGAGAGAGAGGATAGAGTAAGGGGAGAGGGAGGATAGAGTAGAAGGATGGAGGAGGAGGAGTGAGAGAGAAAGAGAGAGTGAAAGAGAGAGAAAGAGAGAGTGAAAGAGAGAGAGAGAAAGAGAGAAAGAGAGAGAGAGAGAAAAAGAGACAGAGAGAGAGAGAAAAAGAGAGAGAGAGAGAAGAGAAGAAAGAGTTATTTTCAGTACAAGTTCTCATGAAAAGTTCTATTACTTGTAAGATGAAAAAGCTCCTTACATAGCTGCTAGGGGCTGTTGGTGGACTGGTTGTGTCTCTTAAAGGGACATATTTGTTTTCAGTAATATGCTAATATTTAAAAAAAGCAAGTTCTGGGGGGCGGTGCCTAGAAGCCAACCAAGATGGACGCTTAAACCCTGAGCTCCGTTCCAGAAGCAGCTATATTGAGTTGTGATAGCTCATAATCACTGCACATCAATTTATAAACTGTTTCTACAAGCAACCGATAACAAAGAGCACCAGCAGAGAAAAATGTATTGGCTGAAAGTTTTGTAAAAGCGGAGCATACAAGATTAACAGCAGTGAACCTCTTGTACAACGATTTGCCTTCAAACACAGTTATAATGGAGCAAAAATTACAATTAACTCCAAGTAAGATCTACCAAGATCGATCCTATCTACGTGAACACTTTCTGCTACATAATCCTAGCCGTTGAAATCCCTGACGGCTCATAACTGTGCAGGTTTCAAGCGTGCCCCCCCCCCCCGTGCCGGGGGTCATCGGCACAATACCCATTCTATCCCCCCCCCCCCGGTCTTCCCGGGTAAAGCATCTGGAAATGGAGGAGGTCCAATGTGAACTGATTGAAGCACTTCTTAAAAACTTAAAACAACGGATGAACAGCAGATTTGCTGAACTTAAGGAAATCATAAGAACTAAGCCTCTTGTTCATGGCAATTACACAGCCAAGATGGCAGCAGAAGTAAATGTTACTGCGCAACAAGAGGAACCCAGAGAGAATGAAGGCTCCCAACACACCACGCTAGTCTGGATTGGAATCTGTCACAACGGAACAAACAAAATGATAGTAGCACAAAGACCTACTCTATCCAAAATTAAAATTGAGGACTCGGACGATGAGCACAGCTCTTCAACTACTTTTCAGGACTGTGGACCTACTGAGGAATCTGAAACAGCTGAAACCCAGGTTGGGGGGCGGCCGACCTCCCGGTAAGCAAAAACATCAGACCCAGTTCTTTGAGTGAAGAAGCTCATGGTATAGAAACCTGGAGGAGACAGGGAAACATTCAACGTCACATAGGAAGAGCTACAAGACAGTCTCCGCAAAAGCACAGGACATCTGTTAGTATAAACGGGTTGACTGGTTTACAAAAATCAGTGCCTAGCTTATGGCGATTCCAGTATAGTCTACCCCTGTCTTTTCAGGACTTAGCATCTGGTTTGGCCCAGCCACAAAAATGCGGAGTTGGGTGAATATATGGACATATGGATATTGTATGTTCTGTCTTTTTTTTTTTGCTTCCTTTTCTTTTCTCCTTTTTTTGTAACTTGGCGCTGAGCAACTTCTTCTTTCTTTTCTTATTTATGATTCCTGCTGAGTTTTGCATAACTATTATGCCGTTATCCTAGGTCATTAATTGGCTATAAGAACCCTCTTTACTTTACTAGCTTTTTAAGCATTTTTGTGTATTTGTTGTATAGGTATATCTTTTGTTCTTAATGACTACATGCTATGAAGTTGAATGAAAAAACATAAATACACCCACTTATTTCTGATACAACCTATAACTTTTAAAACACTTAGCTAGCAGCCCTTATTATACTAATCTACAAATATATGCAAATAATTACTAGTCCGCTTGCCTAAGAGAACATGTATAGGAGCTAACCATCTCCTTATTTTTTTTTTTTAATTTTTTTTTTTTTGTCTTTCTCAACCACCTCAGCAACATAGGTCCTACCCACATACTCCTGTCATATTTAATAAGAATGGAATCCAGCATGCATGTGATATTCCTCATATAACAGCTATATGCCAATACGCAAACATTACTTAGGGTACTCAATATGATTTTCCAGGTTTGAGTTTAGCTCTATATCTTGATTATTCTATAAACATATGCCTTAGACTCCCTAGTGACAGCATGTGAGTTCAACATCTACACTTAGTAGCAAGGTTCTCTAAATGGACATTTCTACTGGTTTGCACTATTAGCTATAGTAATAGTATGAATGTTGTCTATGGTATATTGCAGATCCTATTTCTACCAAGTGGAATCATAAGTTAATTGTGCTGACTCAACTCTGTACATTTTTAAGCTATATCCTAGTTTGTAAGCCTCGTAAAAGTCCATATAACCTGTATACTACTATGACACAAGACATTGTTGCCCAAGAATAGGTTGCGCTACCTGCAGGTCTGTTTGAACAGAGAGAGGAATTAGTGCATTACTGTAAATACCCTTTCATCTTAGTTATTCCATATATACTTATGCGTTGAGAGCTTGACACCCCTTAGTCTTACATATTAGTGTCCTGGATGAAACTCAACTACTAATACAAATAGGTAAGGCTGCTAATAACAGTGCTGTAATTATAGGAGATTTTAACTACCCTGATATAAACTGGGCCAATGAAACTAGTAATTCAGCTAAGGGGGATAGATTTATAAATGTTCTCAGGGATAACTTCTTGTCACAATTAATAGAGGAGCCAACTAGGAGTAACGCTATATTGGATTTAGTTCTATCAAATAATAAAGATATAATATCAAACATAGAACTCAAAGAACATTTGGGTAACAGTGATCATAACAAGGTCACATTTGAAATTTCTTTTCATAAGCAGTGTCTTAAAGGTTTAACCAAGACTTTTAATTTTAAGAAAGCAAAATTCAACGATTTAAGGAAATCATTAAATAACATAAATTGGGACAAAGTATTCTCTAATAAAAATACAGAGGATAAATGGATAACATTTAAAACTTTGTTAAATAAATATACATATCAACAAATACCATATGGTTATAAAAATAAAAAATCCAAGCCAATGTGGCTGAATATAAATGTGTTAAGAGAAATTAGGAAAAAAGTAGGGCATTTAAATTATTCAAAGAAAATAGTACAGACTCAAAATTCCATATTTATAAGGAATGTAACAAAGCATGCAAAAAAGCAATCAAATTAGACAAAATTGAAAATGAAAAAGGAAATTTATGCTTACCTGATAAATTGATTTCTTCTACAATACGACGAGTCCACGGATTCATCCTTACTTGTGGGATATTATCCTTCTGCTAACAGGAAGTGGCAAAGAGCACCACAGCAGAACTGTATATATAGCTCCTCCCTTCTCTCCATTAGACCGAAGATATAGGAATAGAAAAGAAAAGCTAAAAGGTGCAGAGGTGACTGAAGTTTTGAAAACAAAAATATAATCTGTCTAATATGACAGGGAGGGCCGTGGACTTGTCGTATCATAGAAGAAATCAATTTATCAGGTAAGCATAAATTTCCTTTTCTTCTACTAGATACGACGAGTCCACGGATTCATCCTTACTTGTGAGATACAATACCAAAGCAACAGGACACGGATGAACAGGAGGGACAAGACAGATACCTAAACAGAAGGCACCACTGCTTGAAGAACTTTTCTCCCAAAAATAGCCTCAGAAGAAGCAAAAGTATCAAATTTGGAAAATTTGGAAAAGGTATGAAGGGAGGACCATGTCGCAGCCTTACAAATCTGTTCAACAGAAGCATCATTTTTAAAAGCCCATGTGGAAGCTACCGCTCGAGTAGAATGAGCTGTAATTTTTTCAGGAGGCTGCTGTCCAGCAGTCTCGTATGCCAAATGGATGATGCCAAACGGATGATGCTTTTCAGCCAAAAAGAAAGAGAGGTAGCCGTAGCTTTTTGACCCCTACGCTTTCCAGAATAAACAACAAATAGAGAAGATGTTTGACGGAAATCCTTGGTCACTTGTAAGTAAAACTTCAAGGCACGAACCACGTCATGTAACAGACGCTCCTTCTAAGAAGAAGGATTAGGACACAGAGAAGGAACAACAATTTCCTGATTAATATTCTTATTTGAAACAACCTTAGGAAGGAATCCAGGTTTAGTACGCAAAACCACCTTATCCGAATGGAATATAAGATAAGGCAAGTCACATTGTAACGCAGAAAGCTCAGAAACTCTTCGAGCAGAAGAGATAGCAACTAAAAACAAATAGTTCCAAGATAAAAGCTTAATATCTATGGAATGCATGGGTTCAAACGGAACCCCTTGAAGAAAACTGAGAACTAAATTCAAACTCCATGGCGGAGCAACAGGTTTAAACACAGGCTTGATTATGACTAAAGCCTGACAAAAAGACTGAATGTCTGGGACATACGCCAGACGTTTGTGTAGTAAAATTGACAAAGCAGAAATGTGTCCCTTTAAGGAACTAGTCGATAATCCCTTCTCCAATCCTTCTTGGAGAAAGGACAATATCCTAGGAATCCTAACCCTACTCCATGAGTAGCCCTTGGATTCGCACCACTAAAGATATTTACGGCATATCTTATGGTAAATTTTCCTAGTGACAGGCTTCCGAGCCTGAATCAAGGTATCAATGACCGACTCAGAGAATCCCCGCTTAGATAAAATCAAGCGTTCAATCTCCAGGCAGTCAGCGGCAGAGAAATTAGATTTGGATGTTGGAACGGACCTTGAATGAGAAGGTCCTGTCTCAGTGGCAGTTTCCACGTGGCAGAGATGACATTTCCACTAGATCTGCATACCAAGTCCTGCGTGGCCACGCAGGCGCTATCAAGATTACCGAAGCCATCTCCTGTTTGATTCTGGCAATCAGACAAGGTAGGAGAGAAAAAGGAGGATGAAAAAAAAAAAAAACTATCATTTTATCACCTCTTTCACTTTACCTCTTCCTATTACTAGTATAGGCAAAGAGAATGACTGAGGGTGGAGAGAAGGGAGGAGCTATATATACAGCTCTGCTGTGGTGCTCTTTGCCACTTCCTGTTAGCAGGAGGATAATATCCCACAAGTAAGGATGAATCCGTGGACTCGTCCTATCTATTAGAAGAAAATTAATTGCAAAGAACTCTAAATCTAACCCTAAAAGATTATTTAAGTACATAAATAGCAAAAAATCTAAGAAAGACAATATAGGTACATTAAAATGCGGGGAGGGTAGCATGATTAACAGTGACAGGGAGAAGGCTGAGATACTAAACCAGTATTTTCTTCAGTATACACAAGAGAGGAACCATTGGATGATACTTTGGAACAAAATAGAACATGCCAGCCCATACCATTAATTGGGTTATGTATAGAGGATATCAGGAACAAATTGGATAATATTAAGGTAAATAAAACTCCAGGCCCAGATGGAATACACCCAAGGGTGTTGAGGGAACTTAGCACTGTTATAGGCAAACCTCTACTCTTAATTTTTCAAGACTCATTATCCTCAGGCATGGTACCCAAGGATTGGCGTAAAGCTGATGTGGTGCCACTCTTCAAAAAGGGAAGTAGGGATGATCCAGGAAGCTATAGACCAGTTAGTCTGACATCAATAGTGGGGAAGATATTTGAAGGGATTATAAGGGATTATATTGATGAGCATATTCGTGTAAACAAGATTATGAGTTCTAATCAGCATGGTTTTATGAGAAATAGATCATGTCAAACTAATCTAATTAGATTCTATGAGGAAGAAAGTAAAAATATAGATAAAGGGGAATCAGTTGATGTGATATACTTAGATTTTGCAAAGGCGTTTGATACAGTGCTAAAAATGTTCGTTTGTGGATAAATAACTGGATAAAAGATAGGGAGCAACGAGTAGTAGTAAATGGATCATACTCACATTGGACAAAGGTAATCAGGGGAGTACCAAAGACCAAGAGAGAGATATGAGGGCACCAAACACCCAAACAATAGTGCTGAAACAGTCCCGTATCAAAGTACCACAGGGAATATTTCCTTATAGTGTACCCAGAGTGGTTAGAACAGTCCCTTGGCGGTCATCGGTAAGTATGAACAATGCAAAACAGTGCAATAATATATGTGCGATACAGTCTCACCTCTATTGGGAGTTCAAGGGATATCCCTAGTAAAAGGCTGTCTGTCACCTCTGTTCCGTCTGCAAACTATATAAGGCACACTTGCTTTTTCATCAGCTGTTGCCGTATTTCATCCGGATCTTTTGCAGAGGCGCCGTGTGTTCACACCCACCAGGGGGCGTGTCCATGTATCCACTGGGCGATCCTTCAACCGGATGGTTTTAAGCAGCAATAGCGGTTGATGTCATACCAGGATTCCACCAATCCGAGGTGTTACTCAAGGCCGCACCTCCTCAGCAGCGGATCCACGGCACTGTATAGTAATGTTATTGCTGATTTCAGCATTCCAACTCGTTCAACACTCCGGGGATAATAGGGGGAAGCACTGAGCAGGGATACTAGCGCTCCTAGGCAAGAAAGTCCACCAAAGCAAAAAGGAAACTGGAGCGCTAGTGAAATGTATAAAACATAACCTTTATTGGTTATTTAAAATAGGACATACAGTCATAGTAGAACAAATAGAGACTGGCTGGCAGGCTTACGCGTTTCGGCAAAGCCGTAGTCATAGCATACTGGTGCCAGCCACCGGTGGGCTTTATATACATAATTGGAATCACCATTGGATAAAATTGACGTCATTAAAAACAACAACACGCCCAGAGTACATTTAACCCCTTATGTTCAGTGGGTGAAAGCGGACCACTTTTTGTAATTATTCAAAAAGTATATAAATAAACAAACAAACGATGATGCATGTTATTTTACAAATACACATATATATATGGAATAAATTGAACAATGCAAGTTTAGTTAATGTGTATGCAAACAAACCATACATTATATAGATTAGGAATAGGCTCATAATATAGAGGATGTAGACCATGTATAACTTCCTATGTACATAGATTATATTTATCAGATAACACTGGTAGTAAGAGGCGAAAACAGTCTTAATCAATATATATTCTTCATGCTGTTTGTATGTCGAGTATAAATATTCTACTGCATTACCTAGGTAATAATAGGACTACAAATGAATAGAGTGCTATATATGCTTACAAATATATGAATACTCAAGTATCCAGATCTATTCAGAATTGAGGGAATAAACTCTATTATATATGTTATATGTAGCCAAAGGCTGCAATCATATCTCTAAAATAAGATCTAAAATGATATGCATATATTTGTAGACAGAAGCAGAAATCTAGTTTGTATATCACACTTACCCACCATCAATGGATGAGATGGTGGTAAAAATGATTAGTGAATTGTCACTCTATAAAAATAGGGAAACTAAATATTAATACAAACCCCAGAGCAAAGAGGGGGAGAAGAGCGAAGCAAGGGATGGGTGAGGGTGGGAATTTGAAGGAGAAGGTTAAGAGAGTTGGAAGTCATGGATATAGTTATATATGTATATTGAAGGTGGTCTAATGGACCAGAAACCCTGTGGTTTAATGGATCGTTCCCAATAATTTATAAGATCGAACTCCGAGTTCAATCCTCTTGGTATCCTGGTATCCATCTTGAAGATCCATAGCATCTCTCTCTTAGATAATGCTACTTCTCGATCTCCCCCACGTTTGGGTCTCAATACCATATCTATGGGTTGCCAAGAGAAACAGGTTAAATTCTTTTTATGAATTTCAGCAAAGTGGTGCACCAGGGGAGTGGTAGCTTTTCCCACCCTGATGGTAGACAGATGCTCAGTGATTCTGGTTCTGATATACCTGGTGGTGAGCCCTATGTACTGCTTTCCACATGCGGTGCACGTTATACAGTAGATGACAAAGGTGGACGTACAGTTCATGCAGAAATTGATTCCATAAGTTTTTCTTGTCACTGTGGAGGTGAATTGTTCTGACACAATCAGATATTCACATGCTCCACATCTGGAGCTACCGCATCTATAGGAGCCTTTACAACTTAACCAGGCACTGCCTTGGGAAGCCATCTTGGGCAGAACTGTAGGAAAAAGTATATTGCTCAGAGATCGATTCCGTCTGCACGAGCACCTGAGCCCCTCCTTGACACCTGTCATCTGCAATTAACATTCCAAAATGCTGTTTGACAATTTTGCAGATTTCCTCATATTGGGCACTGTATTCGGTGATAAATGTAACACCCTTCTGAGCTTTGTTATCTTTAGGTGGTTTATCTAAGCAATTCACACCTGTCCAATTTGTCTACCTCTCTGTATGCTCTGTTCACAATTCTTTTTGGATAGCCTCTTTGAGATAGCCGTTTTTTCACTTCCATCATTTGTATTGTGCTTTCTCTAGTCTCAGAGCAGTTCCATTTTGCTCGCATGAGCTGCCCTTTGGCTATCACATTCGGCACGTGTTTGGGGTGACAGCTCCTGGCGTGTAATAGAGAGTTCCCTGATATGGGTTTCCTCTACAGGCTTGTCTCAGAGTTTTGTAAACTGGGTACTGGCAGACAGCTGCCAGTACCCAATATGGCTCCCAAAATTGAGGAGAGGGAGGGTTAAAGAGCTGTTTTGGGGGGGGGGGTCAGGGAGGTTGGGGGCTAAGGGGGGATCTTACACCGCAGCATATGTAAAAATGCTTAAAAATTGTGGGGTGGGGGAGAGAAGAGAGCTGTTTGGGAGGGATCAGGGGGTCTGATGTGTCAGGTGGGAGGCTGATCTCTACACTAAAGCTAAAATGAACCCTGCAAACTCCCTACAAGCTTCCTAATTAACCCCTTCACTGCTAGACATATTACACATGTGATGCGCAGCGGCATTTAGCGGCCTTCTAATTACCAAAAAGCAACACCAAAGCCATATATGTCTGCTATTTCTGAACAAAGAGGATCCCAGAGAAGCATTTACAACCATTTATGCCATAATTGCACAAGTTGTTTGTAAATAATTTCTGTGAGAAACCTAAAGTTTGTGAAAAAATTTGTGAAAAAGTGAACTTTTTTTTTTAAATTTGATCGCATTTGACAGTGAAATGGTGGCATGAAATATACCAAAATGGGCCTAGATCAATACTTTGGGATGTCTTCTAAAATATATATATATATATATATATACAGACTCTAAATAAGTGCACTCTCACTCGCCAACCTCAACATAGACCAGGGTGCATGGCAGGATATTCAATCAAATTAGGGATAAGCACTCACTGGATTTAAGTACAATAACTATTTATTGGTAGTGACGTTTCGGGGCATTCACCCCTTCCTCAGTATATATATATACATGTCAAGGAATATTATAATAATATAAAGATATCAGTGTTCCAATATAACTAGCGCTAATTTTGAAAAAAAGTGGTTTGGAAATAGCAAAGTTCTAATATTTGTATTATAATATGTATTGTAATAAGTATATGTATAATAAGTATTTATTGCCCTATAACTTGCAAAAAAAGCAAAGAACATGTAACATTGGGTATTTCTAAACTCAGGACAAAATTTAGAAACTATTTAGCATGGTTGTTTTTTTGTGGTTGTAGATGTGTAACAGGTTTTGGGGGTCAAAGTTAGAAAAAACATAATTTATGCTTACCTGATAAATTTATTTCTCTTGTAGTGTAGTCAGTCCACGGGTCATCCATTACTTATGGGATTATATCTCTTCCCCAACAGGAAGTTGCAAGAGGATCACCCAAGCAGAACTGCTATATAGCTCCTCCCCTCACATGTCATATCCAGTCATTCGACCGAAACAAGACGAGAAAGGAGAAACCATAGGGTGCAGTGGTGACTGGAGTTTAATTAAAATTTAGATCTGCCTTAAAAGACAGGGCGGGCCGTGGACTGACTACACTACAAGAGAAATAAATTTATCAGGTAAGCATAAATTATGTTTTTTCTTGTTAAGTGTAGTCAGTCCACGGGTCATCCATTACTTATGGGATACCAATACCAAAGCTAGAGTACACGGATGAAGGGAGGGACAAGGCAGGAACTTTAAACGGAGGGAACCACTGCCTGAAGTACCTTTCTCCCAAAAATAGCCTCCGAAGAAGCAAAAGTGTCAAATTTGTAAAATTTTGAAAAGGTGTGAAGCGAAGACCAAGTCGCAGCCTTGCAAATCTGTTCAACAGAAGCCTCATTTTTAAAGGCCCAGGTGGAAGCCACAGCTCTAGTAGAATGAGCTGTAATTCTTTCAGGAGGCTGCTGTCCAGCAGTCTCATAGGCTAAACGTATTATGCTACGAAGCCAAAAGGAGAGAGAGGTAGCCGAAGCCTTTTGACCTCTCCTCTGTCCAGAGTAAACGACAAACAGGGAAGAAGTTTGACGAAAATCTTTAGTTGCCTGCAAATAGAACTTCAGGGCACGGACTACGTCCAGATTATGCAAAAGTCGTTCCTTCTTTGAAGAAGGGTTAGGACACAATGATGGAACAACAATCTCTTGATTGATATTCCTGTTAGAAACTACCTTAGGTAAGAACCAAGGTTTAGTACGCAGAACTACCTTGTCTGAATGAAAAAATCAGATAAGGAGAATCACAATGTAAGGCAGATAACTCAGAGACTCTTCGAGCCGAGGAAATAGCCATCAAAAACAGAACTTTCCAAGATAACAGCTTGATATCAATGGAATGAAGGGGTTCAAATGGAACGCCTTGCAGAACGTTAAGAACTAAGTTTAAGCTCCACGGCGGAGCAACAGTCTTAAACACAGGCTTAATCCTAGCCAAAGCCTGACAAAAAACCTGAACGTCTGGAATTTCTGCCAGACGCTTGTGTAGAAGAATAGACAGAGCAGAAATCTGTCCCTTTAACGAACTAGCGGATAAGCCCTTTTCTAAACCCTCTTGTAGAAAAGACAATATCCTAGGAATCCTAACCTTACTCCATGAGTAACTCTTGGATTCGCACCAATATAAATATTTACGCCATATCTTATGGTAAATTCTTCTGGTAACAGGTTTCCTAGCCTGTATCAATAACCGACTCCGAGAAGCCACGATTTGATAGAATCAAGCGTTCAAACTCCATGCAGTCAGCCTCAGAGAAATTAGATTTGGATGGTTGAAAGGACCCTGAATTAGAAGGTCCTGCCTCAGAGGCAGAGACCATGGTGGACAGGACGACATGTCCACTAGGTCTGCATACCAGGTCCTGCGTGGCCACGCAGGCGCTATCAGAATCACCGATGCTCTCTCCTGTTTGATCTTGGCAATCAGTCGAGGAAGCATCGGAAATGGTGGAAACACATAAGCCATGTTGAAGACCCAAGGGGCTGTCAGAGCATCTATCAGCACCGCTCCCGGGTCCCTGGACCTGGATCCGTAACAAGGAAGCTTGGCGTTCTGGCGAGACGCCATGAGATCCAGATCTGGTTTGCCCCAACGATGAATCAGTTGAGCAAAGACCTCCGGATGAAGTTCCCACTCCCCCGGATGAAAAGTCTGGCGACTTAGAAAATCCGCCTCCCAGTTCTCCACGCCTGGGATGTAGATCGCTGACAGATGGCAAGAGTGAGACTCTGCCCAGCGAATTATCTTTGAGACTTCCAACATCGCTAGGGAACTCCTGGTTCCCCCTTGATGATTGATGTAAGCCACAGTCGTGATGTTGTCCGACTGAAATCTGATGAACCTCAGAGTTGCTAACTGAGGCCAAGCTAGAAGAGCATTGAATATTGCTCTTAACTCCAGAATATTTATTGGGAGGAGTTTCTCCTCCTGAGTCCATGATCCCTGAGCCTTCAGGGAATTCCAGACTGCGCCCCAAAATAGAAGGCTGGCGTCTGTTGTTACAATCGTCCAATCTGGCCTGCGAAAGGTCATCCCCTTGGACAGGTGGGGCCGAGAAAGCCACCATAGAAGAGAATCTCTGGTCTCTTGATCCAGATTTAGTAGAGGGGACAAATCTGAGTAATCCCCATTCCACTGACTTAGCATGCACAATTGCAGCGGTCTGAGATGCAAGCGCGTAAATGGTACTATGTCCATTGCCGCTACCATTAAGCCGATTACTTCCATGCACTGAGCTACTGACGGGTGTGGAATGGAATGAAGGGCACGGCAAGCATTTAGAAGTTTTGATAACCTGGCCTCCGTCAGGGAAATTTTCATCTCTACAGAATCTATAAGAGTCCCTAGGAAGGGAACCCTTGTGAGTGGTAATAGAGAACTCTTTTCCACGTTCACCTTCCACCCATGCGACCTCAGAAATGCCAGAACTATCTCTGTATGAGACTTGGCAGTTTGAAAACTTGACGCTTGTATCAGAATGTCGTCTAGGTACGGAGCTACCGCTATGCCTCGCGGTCTTAGTACCGCCAGAAGTGAGCCCAGAACCTTTGTAAAGATTCTTGGAGCCGTAGCTAACCCGAAGGGAAGAGCTACAAACTGGTAATGCCTGTCTAGGAAGGCAAATCTTAGGTACCGATAATGATCCTTGTGAATCGGTATGTGAAGGTAGGCATCCTTTAAGTCCACAGTGGTCATGTACTGACCCTCTTGGATCATGGGTAGGATGGTTCGAATAGTTTCCATTTTGAATGATGGAACTCTTAGGAATTTGTTTAAAATTTTTAAGTCCAAGATTGGTCTGAAGGTTCCCTCTTTCTTGGGAACCACAAACAGATTTGAATAGAATCCTTGCCCGTGTTCCGTCCGCGGAACTGGGTGGATCACCCCCATTAGTAAGAGGTCTTGTACACAGCGTAGAAACGCCTCTTTCTTTATTTGGTTTGCTGATAACCTTGAAAGATGAAATCTCCCTTGTGGAGGAGAAGCTTTGAAGTCCAGAAGATATCCCTGAGATATGATCTCCAACGCCCAGGGATCCTGGACATCTCTTGCCCAAGCCTGGGCGAAGAGAGAAAGTCTGCCCCCCACTAGATCCGTTTCCGGATAGGGGGCCCTCTCTTCATGCTGTCTTAGGGGCAGCAGCAGGTTTTCTGGACTGCTTGCCCTTGTTCCAGGACTGGTTAGTTTTCCAGCCCTGTCTGTAACGAGCAACAGCTCCTTCCTGTTTTGGAGCGGAGGAAGTTGATGCTGCTCCTGCCTTGAGGTTACGAAAGGCACGAAAATTAGACTGTTTGGCCTTTGATTTGGCCCTGTCCTGAGGCAGAGCATGGCCCTTACCTCCCGTAATGTCAGCGATAATTTCTTTCAAGCCGGGCCCGAATAAGGTCTGCTCTTTGAAAGGAATATTAAGCAATTTAGATTTAGAAGTCACGTCAGCTGACCAGGATTTAAGCCATAGCGCTCTGCGCGCTTGGATGGCGAATCCGGAGTTCTTAGCCGTAAGTTTGGTTAAATGTACGACGGCATCAGAAACAAATGTGTTAGCTAGCTTAAGTGCTCTAAGCTTGTTCATAATTTCATCCCATGGAGCTGTGCGAATGGCCTCTTCCAGAGACTCAAACCAGAATGCCGCCGCAGCAGTGACAGGCGCAATGCATGCAAGGGGCTGTAAGATAAAACCTTGTTGAACAAACATTTTCTTAAGGTAACCTTCTAATTTTTTATCAATTGGATCTGAAAAGGCACAACTATCCTCCACCGGGATAGTGGTACGCTTAGCTAAAGTAGAAACTGCTCCCTCCACCTTAGGGACCGTCTGCCATAAGTCTCGTGTGGTGGCGTCTATAGGAAACATTTTCCTAAATATGGGAGGAGGGGAAAAAGGCACACCGGGTCTATCCCACTCCTTGCTAATAATCTCTGTAAGCCTTTTAGGTATAGGAAACACGTCAGTACACACCGGTACCGCATAGTATCTATCCAACCTACATAATTTTTCTGGAATTGCAACCGTGTTACAATCATTCAGAGCCGCTAATACCTCCCCTAGCAATATGCGGAGGTTCTCAAGCTTAAATTTAAAATTAGAAATCTCTGAATCCAGTCTCCCTGGATCAGATCCGTCACCCACAGAATGAAGCTCTCCGTCTTCATGTTCTGCAAATTGTGACACAGTATCGGACATGGCTCTCACATCATCAGCGCGCTCTGTCCTTAACCCAGAGCTATCACGTTTGCCTCTTAATTCTGGCAATTTAGATAATACTTCTGTCATAACAGTAGCCATGTCTTGCAAAGTGATTTGTAAGGGCCTCCCTGATGTACTTGGCGCCACAAAATCACGCACCTCCTGAGCGGGAGGCGAAGGTACTGACACGTGAGGAGAGTTAGTCGGCATAACTTCCCCCTCGTTGTCTGGTGATAATTTCTTTACATGTAAAGACTGCCTTTTATTTAAAGTTACATCAATGCATTTAGTACACAACTTTCTATGGGGCTCCACATTGGCCTTCATACATAGTGAACAAACAGATTCATCTGTGTCAGACATGTTTAAACAGACTAGCAATGAGACTAGCAAGCTTGGAAAATACTTTTCAAATAAATTTACAAGCAATAAAAAAAACGCTACTGTGCCTTTAAGAAGCACAAAAAGCTGTCACAGTTGAAATAACAATGAACCAAATTAGTTATAGCAACCAAATTTTCACAGTAAATGTATTAAGTTAGCAAAGGATTGCACCCACCAGCAAATGGATGATTAACCCCTTAATACCCAAAAACGGATAACAATTTAATAATTAACGTTTTTATCACAGTCAAACACTCTGTCACAGGTCTGCTGTGACTGATTACCTCCCTCAAAATGAATTTTGAAGACCCCTGAGCTCTCTAGAGACGTCCTGGATCATGGAGGATGAAGTAGGAAGATTGTGACTGAATTTTTACTGCGCAAAAAAGCGCTAAAATAGACCCCTCCCACTCATATTACAACAGTGGGGAAGCTCAGTTAACTGTTTCTATGCAGAAACAAAAGTTAGCCATGTGGTAAAAATCATGCCCCAATAAGTTTTTATCACCAAATACCTCACAAAAAAACGATTAACATGCCAGTAAACGTTTTGAACATACATTTTATGTATGAAGTGTTATTAATAAGCCTGCTACCAGTCGCTTCTACTGCAGTTAAGGCTCATACATTACTTCAGTATTAACAGTATTTTCTGAGTCAAATTCCATTCCCTAGAAAAATACTTCAGTGTACACACACTCATCAGCCTAATACCAGTCGCTACCACTGCATTTAAGGCTGAACTTACATTACATTGGTATCAGCAGTAATTTCTCAGTCAATTCCATTGCTTAGAAAAATAATTTACTGCACATACCTCGTTTGCAGGGGGGCCCTGCATGCTATTCCCCTTTTCTGAAGTTACCTCACTCCTCAGAATGTGCGAGAACAGCCAGTGGATCTTAGTTACGTCTGCTAAGATCATAGAAAACGCAGGCAGATTCTTCTTCTAATGCTGCCTGAGAAACAAACAGCACACTCCGGTGCCATTTAAAATAACAAACTTTTGATTGAAGAAATAAACTAAGTTTAAAAACACCACAGACCTCTCACAACGACCTATCTTTAGTTAGGTTGCAAGAGAATGACTGGATATGAAATGTGAGGGGAGGAGCTATATAGCAGCTCTGCTTGGGTGATCCTCTTGCAACATCCTGTTGGGGAAGAGATATAATCCCATAAGTAATGGATGACCCGTGGACTGACTACACTTAACAAGAGAAAGTGGGTTTTTTTTTTTCATTTTTCCTCATATTTTATAATTTTTTATAGTAAATTATAAGATATGATGAAAATAATGGTATCTTTAGAAAGTCCATTTAATTGTGAGAAAAAACATAATTTATGTAAGAACTTACCTGATAAATTAATTTCTTTCATATTAGCAAGAGTCCATGAGCTAGTGACGTATGGGATATACATTCCTACCAGGAGGGGCAAAGTTTCCCAAACCTCAAAATGCCTACAAATACACCCCTCACCACACCCACAAATCAGTTTAACGAATAGCCAAGAAGTGGGGTGATAAGAAAAAAGTGCGAAAGCATAAAAAATAAGGAATTGGAATAATTGTGCTTTATACAAAAAAATCATAACCACCACAAAAAGGGTGGGCCTCATGGACTCTTGCTAATATGAAAGAAATGAATTTATCAGGTAAGTTCTTACATAAATTATGTTTTCTTTCATGTAATTAGCAAGAGTCCATGAGCTAGTGACGTATGGGATAATGAATACAAAGATGTGGATCTTTCCACGCAAGAGTCACTAGAGAGGGAGGGATAAAATAAAGACAGCCAATTCCGCTGAAAAATAATCCACACCCAAAATAAAGTTTAAATTTTATAATGAAAAAAAATGAAAATATAAGCAGAAGATTCAAACTGAAACAGCTGCCTGAAGTACTTTTCTACCAAAAACAGCTTCAGAAGAAGGAAACACATCAAAATGGTAGAATTTAGTAAAAGTATGCAAAGAAGACCAAGTTGCTGCTTTGCAAATCTGATCAACCGAAGCTTCATTCCTAAACGCCCAGGAAGTAGAAACTGACCTAGTAGAATGAGCTGTAATCCTCTGAGGCAGAGTTTTACCCGACTCGACATAAGCATGATGAATTAAAGATTTCAACCAAGATGCCAAAGAAATGGCAGAGGCCTTCTGACCTTTCCTAGAACCGGAAAAGATAACAAATAGACTAGAAGTCTTTCGGAAATTCTTAGTAGCTTCAACATAATATTTCAAAGCTCTAACTACATCCAAAGAAAGCAATGATTTCTCCTTAGAATTCTTAGGATTAGGACATAATGAAGGAACCACAATTTCTCTACTAATGTTGTTGGAATTCACAACCTTAGGTAAAAATTCAAAAGAAGTTCGCAACACCGCCTTATCCTGATGAAAAATCAGAAAAAGAGACTCACAAGAAAGAGCAGATAATTCAGAAACTCTTCTGGCAGAAGAGATGGCTAAAAGGAACAAAACTTTCCAAGAAAGTAATTTAATGTCCAACGAATGCATAGGTTCAAACGGAGGAGCTTGAAGAGCCCCCAGAACCAAATTCAAACTCCAAGGAGGAGAAATTGACTTAATGACAGGTTTTATACGAACCAAAGCTTGTACAAAACAATGAATATCAGGAAGATTAGCAATCTTTCTGTGAAAAAGAACAGAAAGAGCAGAGATTTGTCCTTTCAAAGAACTTGTAGACAAACCTTTCTCCAAACTATCCTGAAGAAACTGTAAAATTCTCGGAATTCTAAAAGAATGCCAGGAAAAATGATGAGAAAAACACCAAGAAATATAAGTCTTCCAGACTCTATAATATATCTCCCTAGATACAGATTTACGAGCCTGTAACATAGTATTAATCACAGAGACAGAGAAACCTCTTTGACTAAGAATCAAGCGTTCAATCTCCATACCTTTAAATTTAAGGATTTGAGATACTGATGGAAAAAAGGACCTTGCAACAGAAGGTCTGGTCTTAACGGAAGAGTCCACGGTTGGCAAGAGGCCATCCGGACAAGATCCGCATACCAAAACCTGTGAGGCCATGCTGGAGCTACCAGCAGAACAAACAACATTCCTTCAGAATCTTGGAGATCACTCTTGGAAGAAGAACTAGAGGCGGAAAGATATAAGCAGGATGATACTTCCAAGGAAGTTACAATGCATCCACTGCTTCCGCTTGAGGATCTGGACAGATACCTGGGAAGTTTCTTGTTTAGATGAGAGGCCATCAGATCTATTTCTGGAAGTCCCCACATTTGGACAATCTGAAGAAATACCTCTGGGTGAAGAGACCATTCGCCCGGATGCAACGTTTGGCGACTGAGATAATCCGCTTCCCAATTGTCTATACCTGGGATATGAACCGCAGAAACTAGACAGGAGCTGGATTCCGCCCAAACCAGAATTCGAGATACTTCTTTCATAGCCAGAGGGCTGTGAGTCCCTCCTTGATGATTGATGTATGCCACAGTTGTGACATTGTCTGTCTGAAAACAAATGAACGACTCTCTCTTTAGAAGAGGCCAAGACTGAAGAGCTCTGAAAATTGCACGGAGTTCCAAAATATTGATCGTAATCTCACCTCCTGAGATTCCCAAACCCCTTGTGCCGTCAGAGACCCCCACACAGCTCCCCAACCTGTAAGACTTGCATCTGTTGAGATTACAGTCCAGGTCGGGAGAACAAAAGAAGCCCCCTGAACTAAACGATGGTGATCTGTCCACCACGTCAGAGAGTGTCGTACAATCGGTTTCAAAGATATTAATTGAGATATCTTTGCGTAATCCCTGCACCATTGGTTCAGCATACAGAGCTGAAGAGGTCGCATGTGAAAACGAGCAAAGGGGATCGCGTCCGATGCAGCAGTCATAAGACCTAGAATTTCCATGCATAAGGCTACCGAAGGGAATGATCGTGACTGAAGGTTTCGACAAGCTGATATCAATTTTAGACGTCTCTTGTCTGTCAAAGATAGAGTCATGGACACTGAATCTATCTGGAAACCCAAAAAGGTTACCCTTGTCTGAGGAATCAATGAACTTTTTAGTAAATTGATCCTCCAACCATGATCTTGAAGAAACAACACAAGTCGATTCGTATGAGATTCTGCTAAATTTGAAGACTGAGCAAGTACCAAGATATTGTCCAAATAAGGAAATACCACAATACCCTGTTCTCTGATTACAGACACCGAGAGGGCACCGAGAACCTTTGTAAAAATTCTTCGAGCTGTTGCTAGGCCAAACGGCAGAGCCACAAACTGGTAATGCTTGTCTAGGAACGAGAATCTCAGAAACTGATAGTGATCTGGATGAATCGGAATATGCAGATATGCATCCTGTAAATCTATTGTAGACATATAATGCCCTTGCTGAACAAAAGGCAGGATAGTCCTTACAGTTACCATTTTGAATGTTGGTATCCTTACATAACGATTCAATATTTTTAGATCCAGAACTGGTCTGAAGGAATTCTCCTTCTTTGGTGCAATGAACAGATTTGAATAAAACCCCAGCCCCTGTTCCAAAACTGGAACTGGCATAATTACTCCAGCCAACTCTAGATCTGAAACACATTTCAGAAATGCTTGAGCCTTCGCTGGATTTACTGGGACACGGGAAAGAAAAAATCTCTTTGCAGGAGGCCTTATCTTGAAGCCAATTCTGTACCCTTCTGAAACAATATTCTGAATCCAAAGATTGTGAACGGAATTGATCCAAATTTCTTTGAAAAAACGTAATCTGCCCCCTACCAGCTGAGCTGGAATGAGGGCCGCACCTTCATGTGGACTTAGGAGCTGGCTTTGATTTTCTAAAAGGCTTGGATTTATTCCAGACTGGAGATGGTTTCCAAACTGATACCGCTCCTGAGGATGAAGGATCAGGCTTTTGTTCCTTGTTGTGACGAAAGGAACGAAAACGATTATTAGACCTAAATTTACCTTTAGATTTTTTATCCTGTGGTAAAAAAGTTCCTTTCCCTCCAGTAACAGTTGAGATAATAGAATCCAACTGAGAACCAAATAATGTATTACCCTGGAAAGAAAGGGAAAGCAGAGTAGACTTAGAAGACATATCAGCATTCCAAGTTTTAAGCCATAAAGCTCTTCTAGCTAAAATAGCTAGACATATACCTGACATCAACTCTAATGATATCAAAGATGGCATCACAAATAAAATGATTAGCATGTTGAAGAAGAATAATAATGCTATGAGAATTATGATCTGTTACTTGTTGCGCTAAAGCTTCCAACCAAAAAGTTGAAGCTGCAGCAACATCCGCCAAAGATATAGCAGGTCTAAGAAGATTACCTGAACACAAGTAAGCTTTTCTTAGAAAGGATTCAATTTTCCTATCTAAAGGATCCTTAAAGGAAGTACCATCTGCCGTAGGAATGGTAGTACGCTTAGCAAGAGTAGAGACAGCCCCATCAACCTTAGGGATTTTGTCCCAAAATTCTAATCTGTCAGATGGCACAGGATAGAATTGCTTAAAACGTTTAGAACGAGTAAATGAATTACCCAAATTATTCCATTCCCTGGAAATTACTTCAGAAATAGCACCAGGAACAGGAAAAACTTCTGGAATAACTACAGGAGATTTAAAAACCTTATCTAAACGTTTAGATTTAGTATCAAGAGGACCAGAATCCTCAATTTCTAATGCAATTAGGACTTCTTTAAGTAAAGAACGAATAAATTCCATTTTAAATAAATATGAAGATTTATCAGCATCAACCTCTGAGACAGAATCCTCTGAACCAGAAGAACCATTATCAGAATCAGAATGATGATGTTCATTTAAAAATTCATCTGAAAAATGAGAAGTTTTAAAAGACTTTTTACGTTTACTAGAAGGAGGAATAACAGACATAGCCTTCTTAATGGATTTAGAAACAAAATCTCTTATGTTATCAGGAACACTCTGAGTATTAGATGTTGATGGAACAGCAACAGGTAATGTAACTTTACTAAAGGAAATATTATCTGCATTAACAAGTTTGTCATGACATTCAATACAAACAACAGCTGGAGGAACAGCTACCAAACGTTTACAGCAGATACACTTAGCTTTGGTAGCTCCAGCACCAGGCAGCGATTTTCCAGAAGTATCTTCTGACTCAGCTTCAACATGGGACATCTTGCAATATGTAATAGAAAAAACAACATATAAAGCAAAATTGATCAAATTCCTTAAATGACAGTTTCAGGAATGGGAAAAAATGCCAATGAACAAGCTTCTAGCAACCAGAAGCAAAAAAATGAGACTTAAATAATGTGGAGACAAAAGTGACGCCCATATTTTTTTAGCGCCAAATAAGACGCCCACATTATTTGGCGCCTAAATGCTTTTGGCGCCAAAAATGATGCCACATCCGGAACGCTGACATTTTTGGCGCAAAAGAACGTCAAAAATGACGCAACTTCCGGAGACACGTATGACGCCGGAAATAGAAAAAAAAATTTGCGCCAAAAAAGTCTGCGCCAAGAATGACGCAATAAAATGAAGCATTTTCAGCCCCCGCGAGCCTAACAGCCCACAGGGAAAAGTCAAATTTTAAGGTAAGAAAAAAATTGTTTTACTCAAATGCATTATCCCAAATATGAAACTGACTGTCTGAAATAAGGAATGTTGAACATCCTGAGTCAAGGCAAATAAATGTTTGAATACATATATTTAGAACTTTTTTTATAAAGTGCCCAACCATAGCTTAGAGTGTCACAGAAAATAAGACTTACTTACCCCAGGACACTCATCTACATGTTGTAGAAAGCCAAACCAGTACTGAAACGAAAATCAGCAGAGGTAATGGTATATATATAAGAGTATATCGTCGATCTGAAAAGGGAGGTAAGAGATGAATCTCTACGACCGATAACAGAGAACCTATGAAATAGACCCCGTAGAAGGAGATCATTGAATTCAAATAGGCAATACTCTCCTCACATCCCTCTGACATTCACTGCACGCTGAGAGGAAAACCGGGCTCCAACCTGCTGCGGAGCGCATATCAACGTAGAATCTAGCACAAACTTACTTCACCACCTCCATAGGAGGCAAAGTTTGTAAACCTGATTTGTGGGTGTGGTGAGGGGTGTATTTGTAGGCATTTTGAGGTTTGGGAAACTTTGCCCCTCCTGGTAGGAATGTATATCCCATACGTCACTAGCTCATGGACTCTTGCTAATTACATGAAAGAAATGGTATATAATATGTGTGGGTACAGTAAATGAGTAAGAGGAAAATTACAGCTAAACACAAACACAGCCGAAATGTAAAAATAGCCCTGGTCCTTAAGGGAAGGAAATTGAAAAATGGCCTTGTCCTTAAGGGGTTAAAAGACATTTGTAAGCTTTTTCTACAACCTGATTCCAGCTCACATTTAAAATGTAAGCTGTTTTTGCATCTCCAGCTATTACATATCTGACATAAACTATCTTTTAAAGAACTAGTCACCACAGATTTGAGCGCAGCTTGTGTGTTTTGTGTTCACAGGGAGAAGAGCATTGCAGTTAACATTTTGTGTTTTTTTTTAAAAAGAGGTAATTTAATAATGTATTTCAGGTTCATAGTCCATTTTGACTAAAGAAATGTTTTCTTGTCATACTTGCTGAAGCAACTCCCTCTCTACCAGTAAGGCAGTGAAAGCTTTCCATATCAGCCAGTGAAGAGGAACAAAACAAACTTAAAGGGACATGACACCCCAAATTTTTCTTTCATGATTCAGATAGAGAATACAATTTTAAAAAGTTTACAGTTTACTTCCTTTATCAAATTTGCATTGTTCTCATGCTATACTTTGTTGCAGAGATATCTAGATAGGTGGCATGCACATGTCTGGAGCACTACATGACAGGAAATAGTGCTGTCATCTAATGCTCCTAATAATGTATAACATTGTTCGAAAACTGCTGCCATATCGTGCTGAAGACACGTGCACACTCCTGAACTTAAAGGGACATTAAACACAAATGTTTTCTTTCAGGATTCAGATAGAGAGCACAATTTTAAACAACATTCCAATTTACTTTTATCATCTAATTTGCTTCATTCTTTAGATATCCTTTGTTAAAGAAATAGCAGTGCACATTGGTGAGCCAATCACATGAGATATCTATGTGCAACCACCAATCAGCAGCTACTGAGCCTATCTAGATATGCTTTTCAGGAAAGAATATCAAGAGAATAAAGCAAATTAGATAATAGAAGTAAATTAGAAAGTTGTTTAAAATGGTATTCTCTATCTTAATCATGAAAGCAATACTTTGGGTTTAATGTCCCTTTAACTTACTGCTTTTCAACAAAGGATACAAGAAAACAAAGAACAATTGATAATAGAAGTAAAATGGAAAGTTGTTTAAAATCGTATATATATATTCTATCTGAATCATGAAAGAAAATTGGGGTTTTATGTTACTTTAAATTAAAATAGATTTGACAAAAAAAATTCACACAAAAAACAAAAACAAGCCTTTCCTTCCTGGCAGGGAGAGTCCACGACTTCATTCCTTACTGTTGGGAAATACAACACCTGGCTACCAGGAGGAGGCAAAGACACCCCCAGCCAAAGGCTTAAATATCCCTCCCACTTCCCCTATCCCCCAGTCATTTGGTCGAGGGAACAAGGAAAGGTAGGAGAAACATCAGGGTATAAAGCATAAATTATGTTCTCCTTCCATAAGGCAGGGAGAGTCCACAATTTCATTCCTTACTGTTAGGAAAACTATACCCAAGCTCCAGAGGACACTGAATGAATAACGGGAGGGAATAGAAAAAAGAGGCGGACCCTATTCTGTGGGCACCACAGTCTGTAAAACTTTTCTCCCGAAAGCTGCTTCAGCTGAAGCAAACATATCAAACTTAAAAAAATAAGAAAAAGTGTGTAAGGAGGACCAGGTAGCCGCCTTACAAATCTGATCCATTGAGGGTTTGCTCTTAAAAGCGCAAGGGGAAGCCACTGTGCTAGTGGAATGTGCTGTTATCCTCTCAGGAGGCTGTCGCCCCGATGTCTCATAAGCTAAGTGGATGACACTCCTCAACCAGAAAAATAGGGAAGTTGTAGTAGCCTTCTGCCCCTTACTCTTCTCCGTATAGATGACAAACAAAGAAGAAGATAGTTTGAATTTCTTAGTAGCCTGAAGATAGAACTTCAAAACACGAACCACATCTAGATTGTGAAGCAAACGTTCCTTCGAGGAAGAAGGATTAGGACAAAAGGAAGGAACAACAATTTCTTGATTAATATTACATTCCGACACCACCTTAGGGAGGAACCCTAGTTTAGTGCGTAAAACCACCTTATCAGCATGAAAAACCAGATAAGGGGGGTCACATTGCAAAGCAGAAATCTCAGAAACCATGCACGCAGAAGCAATAGCCAACAAAAAAAGAACCTTCCAAGATAACAATTTAATGTCAACAGAATGCATAGGCTCAAACGGAGCCTGCTGCAAAACACTAAGAACCAGATTGAGGCTCCAAGGCGCCCCAGATCTAAACACAGGTCTGATCCTAGCCAGAGCCTTAACAAAGGACTGCACATCCGGAAGTTCAGCCAGTCTTCTGTGCAGTAGCACCGACATGGCCGATATCTGTCGCTTCAGGGAACTAGCAGATAAACCCTTCTCCAGTTCATCCTGAAGAAAAGCTAAAATTCTGGCCACCTTAACCTTTTGCCAGGAATAGCCACGCTCTTCACACCAGTACAAGTCCTCCACACTTTATAATAGATACGAGTAACTGGCTTACGAGCTTGAAACAGACTGTCGATAACACTCTCAGAAAACCCTCTCTTGGCTAAGACTAAGCGTTCAATCTCCACGCAGTCAGCCTCAGAGAAAGATTTTGATTAACCAAGGGACCCTGTATCAGCAGATCTCTGCAACAAGGTAACATCCACTGAGGAGATGAGGACATCCCCACCAGATCCGCAAACCACGTCCTTCGCGGCCACAAAGGAGCAATTCGAATCACTGATGCGAGCTCCTGCTTGATGCGAGCCACCACACGAGAGAGAAGCGGTAATGGAGGAAAAAGATATGAGACTGAACCTCCATAGTACTGATGGGGCATTTATCAGTTCTGCCTAAGGATCCCTCAGCTTCGACCTGTACCTGGGTAACTTGGTATTGATGCGGGATGCCATGAGATCTATCTGGGGCGCCCCCCACTCGCTGCATAGCTCTGCAAACACCTCTGGTGGAGAGACCATTCCCCTAGGTGAAAGGATTGCCTGCAGAGGAAGTCCGCTTCCCAGTTGTCCACACCTGAAATGTGGATCGCTGACAGCATACATCTGTGAGTCTCCGCCCACTCTAGTATCTGAGATACCTCTCTCCTCACCAAGGAACTTCTCGTCCCCCCCCCCTGATGGTTGATGTAGGCAACCAAGGTTATATTGTCTTATTAGAATCTGATAAACTGGGACGAACCTAGAAGGGGCCAAGCCTTCAAGGCATTGAAGGTTGCCAGGCGTTCCAAAATATTGATTGGTAGAGAGGACTCCTCCTGAGTCCACAGACCTTGTGCCTTCTTGGCACCCCAAACGGTTCCACTGCCGAAAAGGCTTGCGTCCGTAGTCACAATCTCCCAGGATTGTCTCAAGAAGCACGTGCCCTGGGACAGATGATCTGGACAGAGCAACTAGGAGAGCAAGTCTCTCAATAGGTTGTCCAGCGTGATATCTTGAGACAGATCTGAATGGTCGCCGTTCCATTGCCTCAGCATACATAGTTGTAAGGGTCTGAGATGGAATCTGGCAAAAGGAATGATGTCCATACAGGACACCATGAGTCCGATCACCTCCATACACTGAGCCACTGAGGGTCTCGAGGAGGTCTGGAGGGCAAGACATGCAGAAGTTAGCTTGCAACATCTCTGATCTGTGAGGAATATTCTCATGGATATGGAGTCTATTATTGTCCCTTAGGAAATTCTCCCTTGCACTTGGAGTAAGAGAACTCTTTTCCAAGTTTAACTTCCATCCATGTGATCGAAGAAGACTCCGTATGTTCTTCTGCTAGATGAAAAGATGGTGCCTGTACCAAGATATCGTCCAGGTACTGCAATACCTCGTGTTCTGGCAATGGCTTGAAGGGCTCCCCGAACCTTCAAAAATATCCTTGGAGCAGTAGCTAGGCCAAATGGAAAAACTATGAACTGGAAGTGCTGGTCCAGAAAAGCAAACCTCAGGAATGTTCCCTGTGTATCGGGACGTGAAGGTATGCATCCTTCAGGTCTATTGTGGTCATAAACAGTCCTTCCTCAACCAGAGGAAGGATTGACCGATTTGTCTCCATCTTGAAAGAGGGAACACTCAGAAACTTGTTTAGGCACTTTAGGTCCAGAATTGGACGAACAGTTCCATCCTTCTTTGGAACCACGAAAAGGATTGAATAAAACCCCAAACCTCTTTCTGCTAAAGGTACCGGGACAATTACTCCTAGAGAGGAGAGATCCCGCACGCAACCTAGGAAGGCAGCCCTCTTTTCTGGTCTTGTAGACAGACTGGAGCGTAGGAATCTGCCCCTGGGCGGATGAGACTTGAATCCTATCCTGTATCCTTGAGATACAATCTCCAGGACCCAAGGATGCTGTACATCCTGGAACCAAGTCTCTAAAAAAAGAGACAGTCTGCCCCCTACTCGAACTGATTCTGGATCGGGGGTCGCCCCTTCATGTCGATTTGTTCTCGGCGGGGGCTTCTTATTCTGTTTGGACTTATTCCAGGACTGAGACGGCTTCCAAGTACCCTTGGGCTGCTCGGACTTGGATGAGGATTGCTGTTGTGATTTGTCAGAACGAAAGGAACGCAAATTAGACAATTGCCGTCCCTTAACCCTATTTTTCTTGTCCTGCGGTAGGATGGCACCCTTCCCTCCGGTAACTATAGAAATAATGGAGTCCAGCACTGGACCAGATAAAATCTTCCCCTTGAAAGGAAAAGAAAGGAGTCTGGATTTAGAAGTCATATCCGCAGATCAAGACTTTAACCAGAGAGCCCGGCGGGCTAGGACCGCAAAGCCAGAAGCCTTTGCATTTATGCGAATAATCTGCATATTCGCTTCACAGATGAAGGAGTTAGCAATTCTTAGAGCCTTAATTCTCTCCTGAATATCCTCAAGGGGAGTCTCCACTTCAATGAGCTCCGACAGAGAGTCGCACCAGTAGGTAGCTGCTCCAGCAACCACGGCTACTGCTGCCGCCAGTTGAAATAAAAACCCTGTATGTTGAAACATCTTCCTCAGAAAGGTTTCCATTTTCTTATCCATAAGCTCTCTGAAAGAGGAACTATCCTCCAGGCGTATAGTAGTACGCTTAGCCAGAGTAGAAATAGCGCCATCCATCTTAGGGATGGAGCCCCATAAGTATAATTGAGAGTCAGGGACCGGGAATAATTTTTTAAAAGTAGATGAGGGAGAAAAGGAAGTTTCTACTCTTTCCCATTCGTTACTAATAATGTTCGCCATCTTAACTGGCACAGGAACAGATAGAGGGACGTTCCTGTCTTCATAAACCTTGTCTAATTTACGGATCTTAGGTTCCTCAGAGAGAGTAGCCTCTGGAACCTCTAGCGTAGACAGAACCTCCTTTAAAAAAAAAAGCGCAGATGCTCAATTTTAAAACTAAAGGAGGGTTCCTCCGCTGAAGGAAGTTTAGAAACTGAAGTCTCTGACTCAGAAAGCTCACCCTCTGAAGTTATACAGAGGTTAACTCATCCTCAGATAGCTGGGACATAGTAGCTAAATCCGACAAATATTTAGATGACACTAGGTCAGGAGAACTATGTTCTCTTACATTTGCTAGAGGTAAGACACTCAGGGCCACAGACATTGACGATTGTAACTATCTGCTGGAAAAAGGCCCCCTCCAGATGGAGGATTAGTTGAGCTGCGGGGAACTGCATGTGGAGAGGGTAGTGTAGAAAGGGTAGTAATCTATCGGGACCCAGATTCCTAAGAGATAGATGGCTCAGAGGGGCTAATAGTGCTATGAGTATTAGCAGGCTTGTCTCCCTTCTTAGACTTAAGAACAGTGCTTAGACAAATGGAACAAAATTGAGCAGGCGGGCAAACCACGGCCTCCTCACAATATAAACAGGAATCATTATTCAGTACAGAAGGAGCAGAACCTTCTAATGTAATATCAGAGTCCTCCATAGCTAGGATATATTCACAGAAGGACAGACAAAAGTAAACACTTTATTCAAAAAAATGGCACCTTTATAATCCCAATGGCTGGGGCACTCACCACCTCCAAGACCCAGACAGCTAACAGAGAAAATGCTCTCCTAGGAGCGATGTTCGCAGCAAGATATTTAAGCCTTTGGTTTGGGTGTCTTTGCCTCCTCCTGGTGGCCAGGTGTTGTATTTCCCAACAGTAAGGAATAAAGTCGTGGACTCTCCCTGCCTTATGGAAGGAAAATTTATACCTAAATGCTGTCTTTTCATATGCAAGATAGAATTTGTTTTAATGTAATGCCCCTTCAATCTAAAACCCAAGCCAGTGGCTGGTTTCATTGGGGGATTATATTTTACTAATCTATACGTCACTTAGATCACTTTAGCACAATGATGCATTATATCAGCTAATAAATCCCCTCGTCAAACTATTACTAGATAAATTCACAAGTTTTTCCTTCTCAATTAATTTAAAATTGCCTGTTAAATCAGTCTTTCTGTGCTCTATTTTTGTTGCCTAAAATCCTTCAATGGCACCTGAAAAACCAATCACTGTTTCCTTTCAATGCCACTGGATAAATCTGTCACTACACTTTCTGGTAAATCTATTACTCTATACATTTTCATTGGTGTTTGGTAAGTTTCACTCTATACTTTTTCAATCTTGCCAGAGAAATCAGTCATTGAGTCCCTTTCAATAACGCCTGGCAAATCTGTAACTCTGTGCTCTTAAAGTTCTGTCTGATACATCTGCCAGTATATATATTTTCATTACTGCTTGACTTGACAAATCTGCTAGCTTTTAACATTATTTAATCCATAACTTGGTACTTGTTCAATTCTATGTACCTTCCAAGTGCTCCCTCATTCTCAGACTCAGTTTTTCTTGGTACTGTCTGACACACCTGTCAATTTGTGCTACACCATAGCTGCTCATAGAAGCAATCATTCTAAAAGATAATTTAAAGGATTTTCCTATAGCATCCATACCATTAAGTTACATCTTTGAAGGATTTTCACCTCAGCCCTCTGTGTATATGCAATCTGAACCTACCATGATTAAATACGCTCTTAACATCTGATTGTCCCTTACTTTATTTGCGGATAGCCCAAGCCCTGGCATGCTGTTTCACAAACATATTTATAACTAACACTTCTGCACATTCTAACAACTGTATTCTGTCACCTCCCTCTCATGGGAGAGTGGTAGCAGACAGCAATATTCACTTTTTTTTGCTCTAATTTGTTTATTTTGCAACATGTCTCCTTCCAGCAGCTAATTGAGTGCCACTGGCCAGCCAACTATTCCTCTGATCTTGAGGAGTTGTGAATGCTTCCTTAGCCAGCCGTGCATATTTTAACAGGCTCCTTTAACTAATAAAATTTATATACGTGTATATACATACAGACATATACACACTAACGTTTATTAACAGTTTGTACAGTAGCTCGGGCAGCTTGCCAAGTTTTTTTTTCTCGATCCTCGAGAACAAATTTTAAAGCAGTCTGAAAGCCAAAAACATCACTTAAGCAGTTATTAGTTTTACCTCTCAGCCTCAATACACAAGCTAAATATGGAAATGTGGCTATTTTAATAGTTTTATGACTTACATGAATGGCTGAGCTTTTGTACATAGACAATAAATACACAGATGTATTTATATTTAGGGCAGGAGAAACATCTAAACGATCAACTAGCAAAATGTAGGTTTAGATCGTGGATAAAATTTGGATTATAAAATTTCAAAGTAGTGTTGCTGAGTTTAAATGCTTTGCTCCAAAGTAATTTAACAAAGTATGCTGATCACACTGTTGTTTTTGGCTACAAAATCACATTATTTTTTATTTATTTTACACTTATATTACATTTATGGAAGTATTTGCACGTTATAACTAAGTATACAAAACTGTCAGATTTTTTTTATTGATCTCTAGAACTGTTTAATTGAGCTCTAGTACTAGACTAAAAGGAAGGGGGTATGCTAGGGTAAGGTAATTAAAGGGACATGTCTGATGCATATATAAAATACTTTAAACACTGCAAAATTTGCAGTCCAGGAACACACCCTTAAAAGACTCTTAACTGGTGAGCTGCTGAATCATTTTATTTCGTTCTAGAGGGTTTTTGTTTTTTTGGCACTCGTTGAATTTACACACAGACAAAAAAAACATTCTTTTTTTGTCTGTGATATATCCATACATATAATACCTCATTTTGTTTTCAGCAGACCAAGCATTTTAAGGAAACAACTTTAGTTTGCAGAACTAACCTAACCTGGGAAAAACACCATCAGATGAAATGCAAACAAATTACATTCCTGTGCCATTTTCTGTGCCAAACATGGTAAAAAGTCGCATGCAAGCCATTATTTCCTAAATACTTCCAACACATAATTTATTGTCCCCGATTTAGCACAAAACACCAAAATGTAGTATTGTATACCCATATTTTACAATACAAATTAATAATTAAAAATAAGAAGATGCACTTTATTATTTGTCACTTTATGCAGAAGTTACAGGTCTAAAGTATAAAAATATTAGATACATTTTACAATAACACAAGACGGGTGTCTTTACACATTCTGACAATGTGTGCATGCTATTACCCCTCTCTAAACTCACTCAGTGTAGAAAAATAATTTTGAAATAATTTTTTTTTATAGTTGTTCCAAATATCTACTTATATAGAATTTAAAAAAATATAATCTATTTTTATATTCAGTCTGTTCTATCATCTATTTTGATTCCTAAAATGATGTATTAGTTTAGGGAAACATACATCTATCAGCTCTAACATCAACACCACCACAAAATAATGCTATTGATTACTGTGAGGAGATCATTATTACTATGATGATCACGTAATAGATATAATCGTGTTCTCCCAGTGACCTATTAAATGAGCACACCAAATGGCAAATTTTTTGACCACCAGGTTAAAATGTAAGCCAATATTAAGCCCTTAGTGACCAGACCATTTTTCAACTTTCTTACCGTTAAGGACCAGGGCTGTTTTTACATTTCTGCTGTGTTTGTGTTTAGCTGTAATTATCCTCTTACTCATTTACTGTATCCACACATATTATATACCGGTTTTCTCGGCATTAAATGGACTTTTTAAAGATACCATTATTTTCATCATATCATCATTAGGTTTCTGCCCCAGCAATGATTTTAATCGCTTTCTTGACGTCAACAAATTTATATGCCTTCTTACCCTGAGAAAACATTTTGGTTCAGGAAACTGTTGATAACACTGCAACAATTATTTCTGATACTCACTCCTCTGAATTTAAATTTGAGGATGAATATGCAGTGCTAGATATACGAGATCTGTTACTTGAAACTGATGAAGTACCAGCAGTACCCCTAGAACCAAAAAAGAAAATGTGAGTCAAATCTAAATTTTACCCGACTCAATCTAGAGGTAAGCAGTTGGAGCTCTTTCAAAAAAGAATCATAGAGGATCTTAAGTTGGAAAATAATAAACACACAGGTAAAACCCACAAACAAAATCTTACCAAGAAAGAGAAAAAAGCATTAAAGTCATTGCAAGAGCATAATGAGATTGTCATTAAAAAATCTGATAAAGGTAATAGCATTGTGTTTGTGACAGGAGTTGGTACGTTTCTGAGGCACTCAGGCAATTAGGAGATCAGGAAATCTATCTTAAACTCACTAGTAATCTGATTAAACAAATTCAGAATGAACTGTTTTCATTACTTTATGATGGCCTTATGGAAGGGTTCATTGACAGGGATCTCTTTAATTGCCTGTTTGTTCAGAACCCAGTCACGCCGTTCTATCATTTGCCCAAGACACACAAAGGCCTTGATGACATCAAAGGCAGACCTATTGTGTCAGGCATAGGCTCTCTTCTGGAACCACTCTCAGAGTGGATCAATGGTATTCTGCAGCCTCTGGTTCTGGGTCTCACTAGCTACCTCAAAGACACCACACATGTTCTCAACATTTTCAAAACATTTAGCTGGAGAGACAATTACAGTTGGCTTACCATAGACGTTGTCTCCCTGTAGTCTACCATTCCACATTCACTGGGCCTGAGAGCCATAAAGTTTTTTCTAGACCAGTGTACACATCTGGATAACGGCTTCAAAATGTATATTGTTAGAGTTAAGTTCTTACTTGAGAATAATTACTTTGTTTAAAAATTACTTCTAGAAATTAATAAAAAGAGATGTGGGCGAAAAAGTGCATTTAGACAACAAAAGGTTGACAGTATGAAACCTGTGTAAGTTGTTATACCGCAAATGGTCACAAAGTATATAAGCAACACTTGTAATCAAATAGTTGTAGCAAAAAATAGTAACTGTGACAGGTTTCAAAATAAAGAGATTCTTCACTTTTCCAGTTATGTTCGTATAAAACTTAGCTTTTATTTGAAAAAACTTGAGTAAAAGTAAATAATGGTACAGACCTGGAGAAGAATTCTTATTGACTTTGACAAACAAAGTGCTAAATACCTCCGACACCTGAAGGGGCGTCACTAGACGCGTTTCGCCATAGCTTTCTCAATAGTGACTCCACTATTGGGGGCGCGTTTTGCCCATTCGTAAGCCAACCGCTTTATGGGGTGGTGGGAGCGTGCCCTGGTCTATGAGGTTAGAAGTAATTTAAATAGAGCTATTATGCTTTATAAGAGATTTATCGATTATCTCATTCTGGTTTGGAATGGTATTGATTTAGAGACAGCATCCTTTGTTAATTTCCTGAATACAAGTGACAGGTCCATCAAAGTAACCTATGAATGGAACAACCACAAAGTCAATTGCCTTGACATTCAATTAAGAGGTGACATAGTTAAAGGGAAAGTTATTATAGATTTATACCGCAAACCATTTGCAGGGAATGCCCTCCTTCATGCAACTAGCCAATCCAAGCCAACTAAAGGGATTATAAAGGGTCAATTAATGATACTAAAAAGGAACTGCTCGGATCAAAAAGATTTCCATAAGGCAAAAACAGATTTGTGTAATAGAATGTACAAGAGAGGATATCCCAAAAATGTAATAACTTAAATTGACAAAGAGGTGGCAAATATGAACAGAGATGACCAGTCTTTGTCACCCAATTTTCTGACCAGTACTATGAGGTCTGTAGTATAGTGAGAAAGTACTTTCCAGTACTTTATGGAGATGCAGCCCTGAAAAAAGTAGTAGAAACCAGATTCAAAATTACTCTAAAGGAAAAACCATTGGTGGATTACTATCACCTAGCATGTTTAAAAAGAAAAACCGTTGTAAGACCAGTTCCTGGTTGACTAGTAATGGGTTTTATAAATGTAACAGTACTAGATGCATAGCTTGCGAGCATGCAAAAGTTTCAAAAAACTTCAGGTCACATACCACAGGTGAAATTTTTGATATAAAAGGCTGCATAAAATGCAACTCTGAATATACCATTTACCTAGTTGAATGCTCCCTTTGTGGGGGGCAATATGTAGGCATGACTACTAGGGATGTCAAGACCAGAATCAGGGAACACTTGCTATACATAAAAAATAACATCCCTTGTTCTTTCCTTGCAAAAGATTTTATTACGGTGCATAATCAAGATGTTAAAAGCTTCACATGGATGGACATTGAAATTGTCAGGAAACCAATTAGAGGAGGGGATAGAGTACACATCCTGAGGAAACAGGAGGTTTTCTGGATCTTCAGATTAAGAACTCAGGTACCAGAAGGATTTAATTCCGATAATGACATTATTTTCTGGGAATTAATGGTTCTTGATCTGGACATCCAGAAAATTATAAAAATAGGGAACTTGGAGATGCAAATTAAAAAGGTGTGCCTATATCCATATTCCCCCTTTTTGGTATTAGATGTACACTAACTAACTACCTTTAAATCTCCATTTATAGTATAGAGTTGTCTTATTTGTCTGAGCGGATCATGTCGGACAAACCGATGATAAATCGGCTCCACAGTCTCCAACTCCCATCAATAAATTGTGAAATCCTAATCCCTTCACTGTTTGGGTCAGTGCTTACCATGAATACTATTTGACTTGTTATAATTCACTACCGACTGCTTCTACTCTAACCTCCCATCACTAGACTAGCGCTGACCTCTCAACCACAACCATTAACGACTTCTAGTTACTATAGGCTTATCGATTAGGATGTGAGGAATGTAGTTGTTATCCCTCCCAATGCTCTAGGGAGCAGCATTAGACATATTTTTCTGTCTCTTTGTTGTCACCCCCAAATGAAGTGTGTGTATGTATGTGTGTTAATTTGTGTGTGTATGTATGTGTGTGTGTGTGTATGTATGCGTGTTAATGTGTGTTAGGGTGTGTGTGTTAATATGTGTGTATATTGATGTGTATATGGGTGTATGTATATATATATATATATATATATATATATATATATATATATATATATATATATATATATGTATGCATGTGTGTATTTATGTGTATATGGGTATATGTATGTGTATGTATATATATATTTATATATGTGCGTGCGTGCGTGCGCGCGCGTGCATATATATATGTGTGTGTGTATATTTATATTTGTGTGTGTGTATACATATGTGTGTGCGTGTGTGTGTATATATATATCTATATATATATATATATGTGTGTGTGTGTATATTTATATTTGTGTGTGTGTGTGTGTATATATATATATATATATATATACATTTATATATTGAGACTCATTTCTAAGTGCCATCCTTTACGAATTATATAGTATACATCAGCAGTATAAGCATGGAGCAGCAGTCCTTCCAAAATAAGCATATAGACCCCAGCAGTAAAGTAGAGCAGGTTCCTAGGTAGACTGGCACTCTCTGCATCGGTTGCTTAGGAAAGGGTAATGCACGATGCCTCAATATCGAGGCATCACTGCAATACCCTGAAAGCAGCTGGAAGCGATCACGATTGCTTCCACCACTTGAAACCCCTGAGGACGTACCAGGCACGTCCTTGGTCGTTAACAACTGTTTTTTGTAGGACGTGCCTGGGGTTAAAGAGACAGTGCACTATAAAACTGGCCCCCCACTTAAGAAAAAATTAAACTTTCATGACTCAGGTATAGCATGCAATTTTAAACAACTTTCCAATTTATTTTCATTAATAAAATGTGCAGTCTTTTTATATTTACACTTTTTGAGTCACCAGATATTACTGAGCATGTTCAAGAATTCACAGAATATATATGTATATGTATTTGTGATTGGCTGATGGCTGTCACATGATACAGGAGAACTGGAAATAGAGAAAACTGAAATGTGTAAGAAAAAATGTTTACTCATTTGAAATTCAGGCGAAATTCAGTGCTATTGCATTGTCTTTTTATCATCCATTTTTAATACTCAAATCTGCTGTATTTACTTTACTCTGTTGCCAATGACCAGCTGCAGGGTATATAAATGTATTAGAAATTGCTCCTGCATGTTACTTTTTGTAAATTAAATAACTGGATTTGTTCTTTGAAACCAAAAGTCATCCAAATAAGATAAGCTTGCAGACAGATCAGGCATCATTATCTTATTATTCAAATGATTCCCTTTCTTATCTCTGTCTTAGAAAAAACAATTGAAAATTAGTATGTTACAACTTTATCCCTCACATTCCACTGGGAGTGTAATTTATTCTGCTGGCTGTGTTTATATAGCTTGTCAATAGACTGTACATCAGTATAGGTAGGGATACCACAGGCAAAATCAGCTAATATAAAGGCAAATGATTGATTTGTAAACAATTGAATACACTCTCTAGAAGATAAAATGGATAACAGGGGAAAAATTAAAGGGGGGGGGTGTAGGGTAAACTGTCCCTTTAGGCTAAAAATAGTTAGTATTAATTTTTCGCAATGTATGTCACACACATTATCATTAAATCAAACTATGTCACATTAAACAAATAACATTTATAAATAACATAAAATGTTTTAACCCCTTCACCCAATACGACGTATATTTACGTCCTCCAGTACTTTGCCTATCAAGTTTGCCAATTTATTGTGAACAACATAAGGAATACCCCAACTTTTGTGTTCAATATAACAATGGATCTGTTTGGGGATCACTACAGCCATGGTGAGAGAAGAGGGACATCTCCTTTTTCAAAAGGAGAGGTCCCTCTTTATTTTGGGGTGCTAGCTTACTTTTTATAGGCCATAGGATGTAAAGGCACCTAGTATCTAAGTGATTGCCATTTCAATGGCAATTACCTGATGTCTAAGAGGCATGAGACCCATCATCTGAGGAGTATTGTGTGAGTGTGCTGCCTTTAGGGGGTAAGGGCTCATTTGGAACCTGGGTTACGCTTGCTTATTGGTGGCTAAATGTAGCCACGAATAAGCAAGCGCTATCCAGGGTGCTGAACTTAAAATTGCCCGGCTCCTAAGCTTTACATTCCTGCTTTATAAATAAAGATAGCAAGAGTACGAATAAAAATTGATAATAGGAGTAAATTAAAAAGTTGCTTAAAATTGCATGCTCTATTTGAATCATGAAAGAAAAAATTGGGGTTTAGCGTCCCTTTAAAGCCCCCTTCCCCCTCTGGGTCACAGAATTTTGCTTGACTCCCTGCATTAGCCCGTGTGGTGACATTACAGGATGCTCTGTGCTCAAGAGCGATCAGGAGGGAAACTGCAGTTTCCTTCTCTGCCTAAAGTTCTGGGGGTTCCCAGGATCCAGATAGGAAGAGGGACCCCTCAAGATGATGACAGGTTGTCTTTCTCCATACTAAGGGCTTTGTGTGGCAGATGACAATGAATTGTTATTTGCACTTAAAGGGATATGAAACCCATTGTTCTATTCATAATTCAGATAGGGTTTGCGGTTTAATACAACTTTACTTCTATTATCAATTTTTATTTGCTTTCTTGGTATCTTTTGTTGAAAAGAATGTATGCTTAGGAGCTGGCCCATTTCTGGAGCTTTTTATGGCAGCAGTTGTGTAACAATATTATTCATTTTAGGGATGCACCGAAATGAAAATTCTGGACCGAAACCGATACCGAAAATTCAGGATGATCCTGGCCGAAAACCGAAACGAAACCGAAATTGTTTTTTTCTTTTTTAACTACAGTGTGTGTGTGTAGCTGAGAGAGCTTGTAGGCGGGAAAGCTCCAACAAATGGACATGGTCACTTGTACAGTAGGGCGTGATCTGCAGTGAAACTGGAGCTCTATAAGGGAGAGCGTGGTTATAGCCAGACAACAATACGAGGTGGACATGCGTTTTGTTTTTGGGTGTAGTTATCCGTACGATGAGCGTGGCTGCACCTGATCGTCTCTCATCGTATCTCCGTCTAGTTCCTGGTTCGGGTCTCACACTGACCCGTCAGATTATATGTCCGGAGCCCCAAATGGAGTCTGCCTATCACCAGGACCACTGGACTTAGCTACATCCTTACGTGCAAGGTGGTTATAAAATGTTACTGTGCTTTTTTGTATACACTGTCTGGTGGGTGCTAATTTGTACCAACTGTGTGTGAGCTTGGGGCTTATGCATATATAGTGTGCGCGTATATTTGCCTCAGGCGAATAGAATGTCTACGCACAAGAGGCTAATGTATGAGCACTGTATATAAGACTTATACATATTCACTGTGTGTGCTTAGGGCTGTGTCTGATAATATCAAGTGTTTATAAACATGTTACTTATCATCCTTTGATATTTGTATTCACTATTCAGAACTTTGGTTTCCTTCTCTGCTGGTTTCACATATCATCATGTAATAGCACTTATGTGTGTGCTCTGTGTACCATGCCAGTGCTGTGCTGCTCACCTTATGCTAAGGATAGGCATGTAACTCAATAGAACAGGGGAGGGCTGTACATTTTTAGCCATTTTGGCAGCCCAAATTTTGGTGCATAGCTAGTATTATTCTTTATTTAGTTCTGTGTAACAGAATCAGATTTAACCGTTTTTGTTTTGTTACCAATTGTCAAAATAAAGTATAGTCCTAGAAAACTATTATATTCAAAACAGTAAGTCAAGTAATGAACTCAAACAGCAGCTCTAGGCTGGCATCAAATTTAAAATATGCTACACAATAATTTTGCCGAAAATAAAAAACCGAAAACCGAAATAACAAAAAATGCTATTTTCGGCCGAAACTTTCTGCGGCCGAAATTTCGGTGCATCCCTAATTCATTTGCAAGAGCACTAGATGGCAGCACTATATCCTGCCATGTAGTACTCCAGATACCTAAGTATCTCCTCAACACTTTCAAACACTCACATTTTTTAAAATTGTATGCTCAGTATGAATCATTTTTGAGTTTGATATCACTTAAAGGGTTAACTTCTCTTCTTTGCAGTGGATGATCAATTCTGAATTCCACAGAATGCAGTGAAAAACTACAGATATGATTTACAGAAAAAGCAGGCAAGAAAATAATGAAAGTTTGTTCACTCTATAGGGAATTACATATATTCCTATAGGCGATAAGAAAAATGTATGATAACAATAATTACACAGAGAGACTGTAAAATGTTCTATTGATCTGGCATTGAAGGCACATGCACATAGAAAATGGTTTTCTACTGAACATGCCTGAGTACCATTAGCATGCTGCCAGCTTTATATTACTGCTCCAGTTTTCATGAAGTAAATATAATATAATTCTAACCCAGGGGGTTTATAGCATTGACAGATTTAATAAAGATTTATACTAGTCTTTGCTGCAGCTCTGTCTCATATGATTCAGATAGAATTATTATCTAGTTTGATTCGTTCTCTTTGTATCTTTTGTTGAAAAACATACCTAGGTAGGCTCAGGAGCAAAAATTAACTAATGGGAGCTAGCTGCTAACTGGTATCTGCACATCTATGCTACTTGTTATTGACTCACACAATGCGGTAGATTTAATAAAGGGCAAGCGGGCATGATTCGCTGTAGCAAATCATGTCCACTCAACCTTGCTAAATCTCGGCATTTAACATTGCACAAGCATTTCTACTGATAGTATCGGATCGGTATGATTACACCTTTTAGGTGGCAAGCAAGTTAAGGAGCAGCAGAGTTCAAAATTGCAGTGGGCTTATTTGGGAACTTTATACTGAAACATACTTGCTTGGGAACCACACAATTATTTTATCTTTATTATGATTGGAGCAAAATAAGGAAATGTATTTGACACTAGATACTCAATTCAATTCACAGATTTAAAAATGGCCCCGGTATGGACCAGAATGTGCTGTTGTTGTTTTTTTTTTTTTTCAATGTTCTTTTGCATTTTGTTAGAGGGTGTCCCCACCTGGTGCTGAGGTTTCCAGCTATTGGCCAGGAAAGCGGGGACATCTTCTGGGGGTACCATCTTAGACATCAATTTGTTTTTCCTCTTTTGTTCTTCTTGTCCCTCTTCATTTTTTAGATGTACCTACATACAGAGGGCTTGTGAGGTTAGGGATTACTGAGCTTTATAGAGTATGTTCAGATCACACCAGCGGACCGGACCTTATGTTTATTAGAGATAGGGTGCGAACCATAGAACTATCTTTCACACTTTTTTCTCTTTAATATCCTTAAAAAATATGCTTAGTTCCTCAATATTCTTGTTGCCTACTAAACATTTGTTAATTCTAATATTTGTACCACATAAAATAAGATAAAAGAAAATATGTTGTATCTCAGTGTGCTGAATAATAGGCAGCAGAATGGATGCATTGTAGTACAGCAGCCGCCCAAGTAATAAGCATTGGGTAGCCGCCAGCTCCTTGTGTGGTTAACAATGATGTTTGAGTTTAATGATCTCTCCGTAACACAAACAATTAGAAATAGCACATTACATCTAATAAACTAAACGTCAACACAAAAACTAATAATAGGGAATAGCATCAAAGCAAGGAATGCCGACTAAATAATTATATTAAATTAAATTAAGGCAAAGGGATTATACTTTTGTAATGATTTCAATTCGAGACCCAAAGGGAGCAAATTATAAATGAAAGTACACACATTACAATACTATTATAAACTCCCCATTTACCTTCATAAGGACAATATTAATTCCTTATTAAGCAGGTGAGCTGGAAATTGGGGAACACACTATGATGGTTAAAAACTATTTGAGAACACTTGGCTGTGAAATCTGGCATGGCCCGCAAGGTATTTTTATTTGTTTACTCTCAAAACAAAATATTAAACTTTTCCCAATCTCTCACACACGCAAGAGCTATGCGCTGCTCACATGATTAGCATTTCAGCACCTGGTTGTAAACAAGAAATACTAAAAAAGGAAAAGAGGCTCCAGCCTGGGCAGATGGTTAAAAGAAAAATCTTTATTATTCCATGGTCCACAAGAAAAACAACGTTTCAGACCTATACAAGGTCCTTAGTCATGTCTACATGGGTATACAAGGAGGCTAGTTAAATACCTATATGCAGGTGTAAGTTAACGCCCATTAATTAAAACATAGTGCCACTTATAGGAAATTGTTTGTATATCTTAATAATAGGATCTTACTTTTCTTAAGGAGACAGTGCTAATAATGGGTAATAAAAGCCATTCTTGATATACAATTAAAAACACATCTAGCCTAATATATACAATTTTTAAAAAAAACGAGTAGCAGCATTATATATATATAAACATTATACAAAAGCATTCAACTCCAAAATCTCCACAGAGCATTGAACAAATCCCTACAGATATGGTAAGGTTAGAAGACCATATGGTGTAGCATACAAAGAAATCTTATACATTGATTTATCTTATAAATATTATCCATGATGAAACAATCTAACATGTCAGATATTATACATACAGGGAAATGGTCATCTAAAGACTGACCAATCAAAGTCCTTATTTAGACCCCTAGGTTTTAAAGTTTGCAGTTTGTTAATCCAATACATTTCCCTGGCTTTAAGAAGATGCTGCCTATCACCACCCCTCCTTGGGGTATCTATTCTCTCTATAATCTAGAAGCGTAACTGGCTAATGTTTTGGCCTGCTTCTATAAGGTGTGAGGACACAGGGGCATCTTTATTTTTACACCTTATGTTCGATTTGTGTTCCGTGATACACTTCCTGGCTTCTCTATCTGCAAGTTAAAAATTATTTGATTTTAAATTTTGTGCCCTGTGTGGGGTTATAGAAGAATTCTCCTTTAACCATGGAATTACAATTATTGCAGCTTAAACATGTAAAACAGCCTGTCTTTCCTGGGCCTATAGTTTTTTGTATACACATTCTATCACTTCCCATGTCAGCACAAACTAAATAGTTCTTTATATTTTTATTCCTCTTATACGCTGCCATTGGGGGGTGATCAAATGCACAGACAAAAGGGTTAAGCTCTTTTAGTATATGCCAATGTTTTTGGAGTATTCGGCTGATTTTTTTTTATTTTTGTTTGAGTTTTCAAAGCTTTATTAGTAATGAAAGTTGAATTACAAATTATTTCCCAAATATACTGGGAAGTGAATAACAAGTCGAGAAAAAGTCATAAGACGTAGAACAAAAATTGTTTCCATTGGCATATAATCTATACAAGACAATAAAGTAAAAGGTCTCAGACGCATTGGATGCAGAAAGAGTAGTAAGCATGCCAATAGAAAGCGCAGACAGAGATATGAAAAGAGAAAAGAAAAAGAGGAGGGCGGGAGGGGGAAAAAGGAGAAAAAAGAGAAAGATTAAGGAAGACAGAAAGAAAGAAAAATTAGAAGAGGTAGGGAGGAAAAAGAAAGAGACAATAGAATGAGGGGAGGAGGAGGCTCTTGAAAAATAAAAATAACCAGGCTAGTTGGGCATGGGGGGGTGTCTAAGTGTCTGTTCTGGGATACCAGTTAGGACTAAATAAACTAGTCCAGTCTTCCCAGATCGCCTCAAAGAGGTCTATCTTATCTAGAATAAAAAACACATTTCTTTCCATGGCATTAATATAGGCCATGATATCTAGGACAGAAGCCCAATTAGGGGGGCTCTGTTGCTTCTAGGCTCTAGTAATCACAAGTCTGGTGGCTAAAAAGAGATATACACAGATGTAGCTCTGAAACTTGGGGAGAGAGTGTAAGCCTACATGCAATAGGGCTATTTCTGGAGACTTAATCTGGCTAGTAAGGAGAACGCCGTGTTCCACAGCGGTTTGAGTTTAGGGCAGTCCCACCAAATGTGGAGGGAGTCGTCTGGTCTTCCACAAAGCCTCCAACATTGAGGCGTAGTTAATAGGTGAAGCTTAAAAAGTGTCATGGGCGTGAAGTACCAATGTGAGAGTAATTTATAGTATGATTCAAATAGGGTCGTGCAGTGGATGGCTTTTGCCGTAAGGTGGTAAGGTCAAAGGCCCTAGTCCAAAGGAGCTGGGTTAAACACAAGTGTAGGATGTCTTTCCATTTTTTAATATGAGGAGCTTTGTCATCTGGGGTTACCCCTTTCAACAGCAAGTAGAAATGGGACAATGGCTTGCAGATATTACTGCCTGTTTTCCAGAGGGTTTCCCAAACGGTCAAGGGACGGGGAGGTAAAACCCCAAGAGCGTAACATGCTCTTAATCCTGGTGAATTCGAAGAATAACTTGGGAGAGGCAGACTGTGTGCCGGTAATTTGGGTTAGGGATAGGAAGGCACCTGGTGATTGGGGTGTCATTAGATCAGAGACCTGGGAGAGGCCCAAATTGGACCAAGCATTAGGTTGTGAATTGGGGAGACCAAGGAGAAGGCCAGTGAGGGAGTGAATGGGCGAGGGATGAGGGGCAACCCCCGAGTAGTGTCTCAATTTATCCCAGGAGTGTAAGCATTCCCTTATTATACAATTCCCAATATTGAGATTGTGCCTACAATGTGGGGGGATCCAAATTAGATCACGTAAGAAGATATGGCTGGGTAGGGATGCCTGTTCGAGGGAGCTCCATCTACTTGTCAATTCCTTATTCCCCCAGTGTGAGATATGTGTGAGCATAGCTGCTTCTTAATAACGGGTGACAGATGGGGAAGCTATACCCCCCAAATGATTTTGGATATTGTAGTGTTTTGTATGCAACCCTGGCTGGTTTTCTTTGCCAAATATATTTAGAAAATCCGTTTTGAAACTGCAGAAGCAGGCATCGCGGGAGCCCAATAGGCAAGCACCGAAATAAGTAGGTTAGTTTTGGTAGAAACGACATCTTAAGGGCTGTGACCCTACCCAGCCAAGAGATGGACTTGTAGTCCCATTTAGTCGTTAGGGATCTTAGTTCAGACAGGAGGGGAATATAGTTGTCTCATATTAATTGTGCTTTGTCAGGTGAAATAAAGATTCCCAAATGTTTAATGTTGTCCTGGTCCCAGTTAAAATCATAAGTCCGCATTAGGGCTTGGGCGTAATTCTGTCAGGAATCCCTTAGAGTAATACTCGGTCTTTGAGGGGTTAAGCTTGTAATAAGGCATGTCACCGAATAATTTCAGCAAAGTCAGAAGGGCAGGAATGGTGGTTTTAGGGGCAGATGTAAATATTGTGATATCATCAGCGAAGAGAGCAATTTTGTGAGTAGTGCCATGCAGTGTGATCCCTGATATTAGAGGGTCTTGACGCGTGAGCTCAGCTAGGGGGTTCTATGGCGAGGGCAAAAAGTAAGGGAGATAAGGGGCACCACTGTTGTGTACCATTGGAGAGAGAGGAGTCAGAGCAGAATCCCATACCGCTAACCCTAGCTGTCAGGCACGAGTACAGGGCCCGTATGTAAGATTGAGTTTCTATTGGGAATTTAAAGACTTTTAAAACCTCCCATAAGTACTCCCAGCGAACCCGGTCAAATGCCTTCTCGGCGTCTAGTAAGATCACAGAGAAGGGTTTTCTTAATCTGTTGGCCTCCATTACTATATTAAGCAGGTGTCTGGTGTTATCGGGGCCTTCACGATTGTGGATAAAACCCACCTAGTCTTCATTAATTAAATGAAGTAACAAGGTCAACACACGATTAGCTAAAATCTTAGAGTAAATTTTAATGTCAGTGTTTATGAGAGAGATAGGTCTGTAACTCGGGCATACAGAGGGGTGTTTACCAGGTTTTGGAATAGTGATGATAGTGGCTTCAAGGAACTCCTTTTTAAAGTATTGAAAGAAGCGGTGGAGAATGGAGATAAGCTCTTTTCTGTAAGTTTTATAAAATAATGCAGGGAACCGTCAGGACCGGGGGCCTTAAGCGGCTTTAGAGAGCTAATTACTCGTTTGAGTTCAAGTATGGATATAGATGCTTTAAGAGAGTCCTGTTGCTCATCTGTTAAAGCAGGGAGATTAAGTTTATTGAGGACTTGCTGAATATTGGGCAATGTAGTAGCAGCAGGGGATTCTGAGGTCTGGATATTATAAAGTGCTTCGTAATATGAGGCAAACATAGATCCTATTTGGCTGGGTAAAGTGGAGGATTGACCTTTGTGTTTCAGGATTTGTATACGGGAGATACTTTCTCTATGTCTGAGTTTATTTGCTAGCATAGTGTCTGCCTTATTTCCTTTGTAATAAAATAGCTGCCTGATTTTTAATAGTTGTTGTGTCCATTTTAATTCTAAAGCACCGATGTGGGCTTTTAGGTCCCTTTTGTCAGCAGAGCATGCCAGAGAGGGAGTAGTTTGAATACATTTTTCTAGGTCGGTAAGCTTACTAAAGGCTTGTGAGAGGGGTAAACCCCCAAGCCTTTCTAAGAATAGCCTGTTTTCGTATTAATGAGCCTCTAATTGAGGCTTTGACAGCCCCCCATAAGGTGTCGTCAGTGACTGCATGATTGTTGTTGATTGCAATTAATTCCCTTAAGTCCTTCCCTAGTTCCTCCCGGAAAGGAATATCAGACAGGATAGTATGTGGCATAGTCCATGCTGGTGGATGTGATGTAGCAAGGGAATTGTGTACTGAGAGTGACACCTGGTCATGGTCTGACCATGGGCATGTGTGAATAGTAGTGTCCTGAACTTGGTCTAAGGTCTGAGATTGACTAAAGATGTAGTCCAATCTAGTGTAAGTTAGATGTGGGGGAGAGAAATGCGTATAGTCCCTGTCGCGGGTGTGGAAAGCACGCCAGATGTCGTAAAATCTGAATGCAAGCAAAATTTATGTGACATAGCATCTAAGCGGTGCTCTTAAGAATTTGGTTTATTGGATTTTCCATCTGTTAGGGGATCCCAGACAAGGTTAAAGTCTCCACCCATTATGACCCTGCCTTGCTTATATTTATCAACCGTCTTTAGTATTTTACGGAGGCATTTGCATTGACCTGTATTAGGGAGGAATACTGAGACAAGTGTGTACATGCATTGATTAAGCTTACATTTTAGAATAATGTATCTCGCTTGGAGGTCTATTTCCTGAAAGGTTATTTTGCAAGCAAGGCGCTTATGTATGAGGATAGCGACACCCCTTGCTTTAGAAGTGTAGGGAGCAGAGACTAGAGTAGTGTAATGTATATCACCTTTCTTCCAGTGCGTCTCCTGTAGGAGGACGACATCAGGGTTTAAATGCTTAAGTGATCTAAGGAACACACTCAGCTTACCAGGCGAATTCAAACCTCTCACGTTGTGCGTGAGAAACTTTATGGTATCTGTATTAGCCATTGGGGTGGTATACCATGAGCAATTGAAATAAGAGCCTAGAGAAAAGAATAGGAAGGGAGGGAAGAGAAGAGGTTAGATACATAAGAGATGGTATATGAGTTTTACATAACACAAAAGGAATTGCTGTGGTGGAAATAGTCCACCAAGGTAGGCCTAGCATGTGGGCCGTTTGGGGGGGGGGTTACCAAGGTCTAGTGGGAAGACCAGGGCGGCTTTTTCTATAAATATAAAGAACAGTAACAATAATTTAACAAATAAAATTAACAGTATTTAAACATTGCACAGAAAAAAGAACCTTACTTTTAAACCTAGTGACAGTCGTATGGTACTCCATCTGGTCCTATATAAATCAACAAAAACAATAATACCAAACATTGAGTGAAAAATGTACTCATTTAGACTCTGGAGTTCAAGCAAGGAAAGTAACAAAGTTTATATGTATGGCCGCTTATAGGGTTTTTTCCTGTGGAGGAGTTAGAGGTTTTTGTCTTTTAGGTCTTTGCTCTTTTACTTGCCATTCAGGAGCTGAGGCTCTGAGCTTCGCCTGGGAGGACCGTTGGAGGGCGCAAACCCCAGGACTCTAGAAGTGTAAAGCCTTGGTTAAGATTAGCCACCGTATGTGACTGATAATTTTTTGTGATGATAATCTTAATTGGAAAGCTCCATCTGTACTTAATGTTTTCCCGTTATAGGACCTCTGTTATTGGGGAGAATAATCTCCTTTGCTGAAGGGTGTGCTGAGATAGGTCCTGCAATAGCTGAATGTTCTGGAACCTCTCAGGCAAAGATGGTCTGCGATAAGCCGCCTGCATGATTTGGTCTTTAAAACTATAGCTGTGGAAGCATGCCACTACGTCTCTAGGTTTATCCGGTGAAAGCTACCTAGGTCTAAGGGCTCTGTGGCAGCGCTCCAGTGTGTTAGGAGACATAGTAAATGACCCCAGTAGTTCCTTAAATAGTTCAGAGAGGAAGTTTTGCAATTCGTGGGGTAAGACAGTCTCTGGAATACCTTGAAAGTGAATATTACTACGCCTAGATCTGTCTTCTAAGTCGGCCAATTTGTATTCCAATTGTGAGATCTGATCAGCCAATGATTCGGAATATGCCAAGAGGTTAGTATGATCAGTGGTCAGGTCATCTTGCTTGCGTTACATATCATCTACCCGTTCCCCTATCTCCAAGATATCTTTGCGGAGTTCAGCTGAACTACGGTGGATCTCCTGGGTGACTGAAAGAGTTTGGGCAACCAGCAACTTTTGCATTGTTGTCTCCGTGATGTATTTAGGATAGGCCACACAGGAGTTGACACTAGATTGAGAGTCGCCATCTTGAGATTCTTGATCAGCGTGGCTGAAGACTGACTGAGATGGCTCTCTAGTAGTCGGAAGGGAAAAATGGTCTAGGACTGTCTTCTTAACTTTACTTTGATTCTTAGATTGCCTCCTGGCAGTGTGTGGCATTTTCACCATTATTGCGATAACTGGCCCTGATCTATAATCAATGACATACTTTAACTTTTAGCAGGTAAGGGCTCCTAGAGTCCTGAAAAAAAAATTCAGTTAGGCATTAAGATACAGATTACGTTGTTATTCAGAGCATAAGATAGGTTCTAGTAGGCATGTACTGTTAAAATAGGTCAACCGCCCTAGTCATTCCGGCTATCCCGCCTACCACATCAGGGAGGCAAAAGTTGTCTCTCTAGTTGCCAAGGTTGGCTAGTTCAGTTAGATATCAAATGGGAAGGCCAGACAGCTCTGGATGGAGAGAACAAGAACAACACTTTACCTAGGGTCGTGATCACCTGTTGATAGACAGAATAAAAGCGTATCAAAGCATAAGTGGGATGATTACAACCGTACTGATATCCTAAAACCAAACCCTCACCTTAGGGAACATGGGGATACGACCCGAAAGAAGGGAGAAGGAAGTGGGAAGTGACCCACCCAGACAAGCTGGGCGGGAGCGGGAAGGTAAGGGGTGGTCAAACAAATGATACACTTATAGTATTGTTAGTTCACTCCGTTCTGTATAGTTGGTGGATTAATAGGGATGGAGGTGGGAGACAGGTGTTAGCCTTACAAGGGCTTTGAGTTTGATGAATTACTTGTAAAGTGTAAAGCTAGGGTTATCTGCTACTGTATAGTTAGTATATGTAGGAACACTATTGGGAGGCAGTGAGCAAAGTTATGGTTAGGGACTTAAGCTGGGGTTGTTCTGCTAATCCCCACCACGGTAACACTAACAGGGTGAGGGCGAGTACAGGTGAGGTATATCAATCTGAGGTCAGGGCCACGTGAGAACTAAGGGGTTATATGTGGGCACTAGTGGGGGTTTTTTGGTCTTTTTTTTGTTTTTGTTTTTTAAGTAGGTTTTTCAGCTAAATGAACAACACTAATCTACTTGGGGGGGGGCCACACCAGGATAGTTAATGTGAGAGGGGGACCCCTGTGAATAATAAGCCATGGGTTAAGCAGTATATGAAGAAGGAGACTGAATATTTAGGGGGCATGAGTGTTTCTCAGTCCTTCGGGCAACCAGGAAAGGGCACGAGAAATAATGGGTTGAAATGGTAAGGGAAGGGTACTATGGTCAGTGGTGTGCGTCGATACCAAGATTCCTGTGGGAAAAAGATTCAGTTTAAGTAAAAACACTACACTCTAAAAAATAAATTTCAGAGATACCTGAGCTGACGCAGCAGCCTTATTAAAGCAAATACATGAAAATGTGTGTAATACACTATACCCTGAAATCAGTTCCCAAAGTCACACAAACCGGCACAACAATGAGTTAGTCTGTGAAGGCCTTGTCTGGATTCTTCCACTAGTCCCAGTAGTGTGAGATGCAGATAGCTTATGTGAGGATATTAAAGGTTAGGCCCCTGTGAGATAAGTGAAAAGGGCTGTTTACTTGCTGTGGACCTCTTCTTGTATAGAGAAAGCAGCCACTTAAATGCGTGTATGAGTTGGAGTGTTTAAAATGTAATATCGAACCAGAGAGGCACAGAATGGGGTCTGGTAATAATTGGCATCAGAGATCCAGCGCAAAATGCTTGGTGGTATTGGGAGAAAGCAGTGGAAAATGTTCCAAAGGGATGTGTAAGAAAAATAAGTGCTGTTCCTCTTTACACCCCTATTTAGCCAGATGTTTCCAGTATAGCACTCAATACCTAGCTTTCACAGGCCCCCAGCGGGAGAGATTTGTAGTTGGGTTCAGTCACTGGCTAAGGTAGCCTTTCTGGGGTAAACAGTGTGAGCTTACGGGGGTGAGAGGAAAAGTTCCCGGTCACTACTACAAAGAAGTTACACGTGGGCTTCGTGTGTGGCCTCGCCCAGGAAGGGAAGATGTCCGCGATGTGCCCAGCACCGATGATCTGCAAGAAATAACTCCCCGCAGGAAGAGACCACAGGGCTTGTATGTGCCCAGGAGGGCTGCGGGATACCCAGGCTCCAAATTTTCTGAGCAGCTCTGATTAAGGCCCAAGATGGCAGTACACACGGCACTTAGTGAGGGCTAATGGCAGGTATCTATAAGGATCCAAATGACTCGTCCCAGCTTGGTGTCTGTCACAGAGCTATGTCGGCAGCCCACACTCCCCATGTACCTCTCCACAAAAGTCGAGCAAGGTCCTCTCATGCAAGTAGCAGGTAAGTTCTCCGGAGCGGAGCCCCGGCCCTCCGGAGAGCAGGATCCCCCGCAGGTCTCTTCTGGCAGTACTTGCAGTCAGTCAGCGCGGCAGGCAACCTCAGAAGGGTCTCTTGGTACAAAAGTTCCCGGTAGTGGCCAAAAGGGTTCTAAGCGGCCTCACAGTGTAATAAATTACCAAGACCTAGTCACAAGTTAAGTTTGGTACTGGTAATTAGGCACTTTAATACCTTTATCTAACTTTTTAGAGCAGAGCTCTTCACTCGCACGTCCTCTCAGTACAGCGGTTAGCTCCGCCCCCCGTATTCGGCTGATTTTGTTACTCATGTAATTGTATTTACTGACGAAAATCAACCTCTTATTTTTAGCTTCCTTTTTTCTTTCCTCTACCCGGGTAGAACTAACTTCATATTTTTGCTGGTTCAGAATCTCTTGTGTATAGTCTATTTTATTCATAAGGACAATAGTGCCGCCCTTATCAGCTTCCTTAATGGTGATATTGGCATTATTCTTTAAAATGCCTGTTTATCATGTCTGGATGTGTACCTATGTATGCCAGTACCATTTTTTTTTTTTTTTTTTGAAAAGAGCTTTATTGAATGACCAGAGTTGAGAATCGTACAATCAATGATAAACAAACAAGTATAACAAATTACATATTATGCATATCGCTAGTACAGCAAAAGTAACAGTGCATAAGTAGAAGTTTTTCGGAAACTGTACTCCTGGTATATGTTTCTGGTACATTGTTAACAATTTTAGCCTATCTTTTGCGCTCCAAAATTTTTGAAAGCTGTATCCCATAGTTAGGATAGAAAATCAGCCCGGGTATCGAGCTATACCCGATCAGAAAAGTAAGAAGATAGAAAGAAGAGAAGAGGGGGGGGGGAGGAGGGGGGAAGGGCAAAAGCATGGGGGGGAAAGGGGAAAAAAAAAAATTAATATCTCACATCATTCCAAATCACTATTATATACGTGTACCTCCCAGTTCCACACCCTCACATCAGTGGAGTTAGCACCCTACACCTGGAATTTAGATGTTTTTCCCTTCCCAGATCAGACTCATATGTTCGTGTAGATCCAGCTTTCCTATCTTGAGGTAGTGAAACCTCTCCAGACCGAGCAGATCGTTTACCCCATTCTTCCATTCAGTAAAGTTTGGCGCAATAACCGACTTCCAATGTTTTGGGATCAAACTCTTCGCACAATTCAATATCAATAGAAGAAGTCTATGTTTTGCCTCTATAAACAATTTTGGGTAGATTATGGAATAGCAAGTATTGAGGGTATGATCACCCCGAGAAGCCGACTACTCTCTGTAAGAACTCTCTCCCAAAAGTCATGAATTCTCGGGCACGACCACCAAATGTGCAGGATGGTGCCCATCTCCCCACAACCCCTCCAGCACTCATCACTAGCCTGCGGGTAAATCTTATGCAGCCTTTGCGGGGTCAGGTACCACCGGCTTAAGAATTTAAAGTGCATCTCTTGCAACCTCATGGATACCAATGTCGTCTTTGCCCTATTGAAGATCTGCCACCAATCCTTGCGGGTGATGTTTAGGTCAAGTTCCGCTCGCCATGCCTCTGTGTAGGAGGGCAGCATCTCATCATTCCTTGTCAGTAGAAGCTTATATAAACGGGAGATCAAATGCCCTGGCGTTTGATCCAATGTGCAAATATTTTCAAAAATGGTCTTCTCTCGCGTGAGGAGAGACTCATCTTTGTGACCCTTAATATAATGATGGAACTGTGCTACCCTAAACCAAGAAGAAAAAAGCCATTGATTCCATTTCATTAGATTTTCCTGAGTTTGGAGTTTGCCTTCATCGAATGCATAAGATATGGCTGCTTCTGCTAGGGTATAGGTATGTCTCTGGGATCAGGCTTTATTTGCTAGGGCGTTATCAGGATTTTCAAAGGCCGGTGTTACCGGTGATGGTCTAGAAGAGATGGAAGCATCCTTCCTGACCCAAGAGTCCCAACCATTGAAGACATCGCTCAGAAGGGGATATTGGTGTATTAGAGGGGACCGGTTTTCAGTCGAGATCCATGCGAGTGCACCCACATTACCCCTTTGTAAGATTTCGCAATCCAGATGAGCCCATGCTTTGTCTGCATTGTTGTGACACCAATGGACTAAGCGCTGAGCATTTATTGCCTTGAAATATATTTTCAACAAGGGGACTCCAGCGCCCCCCCTGTCTCTAGGCATATACATTGTGCTCCTCCTAATTCTTGGCCTTAGGCCATTCCAGATGTATGCCTCCATTTCTGACTGAATCTGATGAATAAGGGGCATAGCCGACCAGAGCGGGAGGGCTTGCATGACATATAGGACCCTTGGCAGCACATTCATTTTGACTGCATGGATGCGGCCCATCCACGAGATGGACTTATTTTTCCATTTGGTAATGTCTTCTGTTACTGCATCTCTAATCAGTTTGTAGTTCATTTCAACTGTTTCAGCCAACACCGGAGTCAAATAGACCCCCCAGGTATTTCAGGCGGTGTGGAGCTATACTGAGAGGGCATTTGTCACAAGCTTTAAGAAAGACATCAGTCGGTATTGTCACATTCAGAATCTCAGATTTCGAAGGATTGAGCAAAAAGTCCGAGACCCTTCCAAAATCCTCAAATTCAGTCAATAAGGCTGAGAGTGATACCGATGTATCGGAGAGCGTCACAAGGACGTCGTCCGCATACATTGCCAGTTTGTATTCCCTGGGACCAATAACTACACCTGAGATGCTGGGGTTATTACGAATCTTACAAGCAAGTGTCTCCATTATTAGAGCAAATAATAGGGGCGACAGGGGACACCCCTGTCTCGTCCCGTTAGTGATCGGAAAGGGTTTTGAGAGCATGCCATTAACCCGAACCTTGGCGCTAGGTGTTGAGTATAGCGAGAAGATCGTACGAATGATGCCTTCACCGAAACCCAGCTTGACCAGCGTATGCCGCATAAATGACCAGTTGATCCGGTCAAAGGCTTTTTCAGCATCCGTGGACACAAGTGCCAACGGAGCTGAAGTATTATGCGCGAAACATATCAATTGGGTCACTTTGAGGATATTATCCCGGGCCTCTCTGCCCGGGACAAAGCCTACCTGGTCCATCGAAATAAGTTGCGGTAAAAGCTTAGCAAGGCGATTCGCTATGAGTTTTGCTAGGATCTTTATATCCGAGTTTAGGAGCGATATCGGCCTATAGCTACCAGGCTGCTTTTCAGGTTTCCCTGATTTGTGTATGACTGAAATATGCGCCTCAAGCATAGACCCCGGCAGGACGGTGCCTTCTGAAATCTGATTAAACATTCGTAGTAGATGAGGTATCAGTTTGTCCTGGAATATTTTATAATACCGCATTCCGAACCCATCTGGGCCCGGGCTTTTACCCCCTGGGATTAATTTGATCGCTAGTTGAATCTCCTCTACCGTAAATGGGGCCTCTAGTTGCTCAGTTTCTGTTTGTGTTAAGCCGGGCATTTCTAATCCGCCTAGGTAGTCCAGTATAGCTTTCTCTCGGCTTTCTTCGAGTGCCTCATCTTGGTTCCCTATGTCTCTAGGGTGCAAGTTGTATAAGGTTTCATAGAAGTGTCCGAAGGTGTCAGCAATTGCTGGGCCTTCTTGCTGTTCATTACCAAACTGATCAGTAATCTCATAAACATAGGTTTTGAGTCTCTGGCGCGCTAAAGCACGCGCTAGCAGTTTCCCAGCCTTATTACTCTGCTCGAAGTAATGTTGTCTAAGTTTGAGGGCTTTTGCTTGTTGTTCTTTTTGTAAATAACTCAAAAGTGCTGTTCTTGTCCTTGCCAGATCCGCCTGCAATGTACTATCGGCCGGTCGCATCTTATGTACGCTTTCAGCCTGTGTTACACTCTCCAAGAGAGCAGCATAGTGTGATTGTTTCTCCCGTCGTAGAGTCGATGCATGCCTGATCAAAACGCCCCTTAGGACGCACTTATGCGCCTCCCACACTGTGGCATCGGCCAGCCCATCTCTTGTGTTATTGCGGAAATATTCTTCAATAGTGCTATTTAGTTTTTGTTTCAACATGTTGTCATCTAGTAGAGATTCATCCAAGCGCCATATAAATGGTGTGATTGGTTTCTCTGGCCAGTCTATAGAGCATTTCACTGGGGCATGATCAGACCAAGTGATTTGTCCCATACTGCTGCTAGTTACATAAGGCAGCCCCGTAGCATCTGTGAAGATGTAATCAATTCTCGTGTATTTCCCGTGTGGATGGGAATAGAATGAATAGTTCTTAGTGGTTGGGTGCATTGTGTGCCATATATCATGGAGAACCAAATCTCTCATACATTTGGCTATCTGTTTAACTACTTTATGCTTGGTACTGGATAGACCATCCGAAGCATCAAGAGTGGGGCAGAATGAGACGTTAAAATCCCCTCCTAGGAATATAATTCCTTTCTGTGCCTCTAGAATCTCGTTCTTCAGTTTTTTAAAAAAGACATCTTGCACCAGATTAGGGGCATAAGCATTAATGAAAGTTACATACTTTCCATATAAAGTTCCGACCAGTATCAGGAATCTACCATCTGGGTCTTTTATAGTCTGCTCCATCCGGAAAGGTACACCAGCCCCAAACAGGATCCCCACCCCATTTTTTTTGATCGGGCCAGAAGCAAAGTACGCCATTGGGAAGTTTTGATTGTACCACTTGGGTTCTCTATATTTGGAGAAGTGCGTCTCCTGGAGGTACACAATATCCCCCCCATCCTTTTGAGATCTCTAGTCACAAGTGATCTTTTCCCAGGGTTGTTAAATCCCTTTACATTAATTGTGATAAGCCAGTACCATATTTTTTATCTTTTTTTAGAGCTCTCTCGAGGGGTGACATTGAGAGCCTATTAGCTTTTGTGGATGATCTTAATATTTCAGTTTTGGGATTAAAGTTTACTATGATGGCTAGTGAAATATCTGTTAACTTTTTGGATACAATAGTCTATAAAGAGAATGGTTTCTTAAAAACAGACCTCTATACTAAGCCTACAGATAAAAACAGTCTTTTGTGGTACGATAGTTATCACACTCCAAACATATTTAATGCGCTGCAAAATTTATGCTTACCTGATAAATTTCTTTCTTTTGCGATGTACCGAGTCCACGGATTCATCCTTACTTGTGGGATTTTATCCTTCCTGACAGGAAGTGGCAAAGAGAGAACCACAGCAGAGCTGTCTATATAGCTCCCCCCTTAACTCCACCCCCCAGTCATTCGACCGAAGGCCAAGTAAGAAAAAGGAGAAACTATAAGGTGCAGAGGTGACTGAAGTTTTTAATAAAAAAGACCATCTGTCTTGAATAGACTGGGCGGGCCGTGGACTTTGTTTTCTTTTGCATGATGTACCGAGTCCACAGATTCATCCTTACTTGTGGGATACCAATACCAAAGCTTTAGGACACGGATGACGGGAGGGGCAAGACAGGAACCTAAACGGAAGGCACCACTGCTTGCAAAACCTTTCTCCCAAAAATAGCCTCCGAAGAAGCAAAAGTATCAAATTTGTAAAATTTTGAAAAAGTATGGCGCGAAGACCAAGTCACAGCCTTACAAATCTGTTCAACAGAAGCATCATTTTTAAAGGCCCATGTGGAAGCTACCGCTCTAGTAGAATGAGCTGTAATCCTTTCAGGAGGCTGCTGTCCAGCAGTCTCATAAGCCAAACGGATGTTGCTTTTCAGCCAAAAGGAAAGAGAAGTCAAAGAAGATGTTTGACGAAAATCTTTGGTTGCCTGCAAATAAAATTTCAAAGCACGAACCACGTCCAAGTTGTGCAACAGACGTTCCTTCTTACAAGAATGATTAGGACACAGAGAAGGAACAACAATTTCCTGATTGATATTCCTGTTAGTAACAACCTTAGGTAGGAACCCAGGCTTGGTACGCAAAACCACCTTATCAGCCCGGAAAACAAGATAAGGCGAGTCACATTGTAATGCAGATAGTTCAGAAACTCTTCGAACTGAAGAGATAGCAAATAGCAACTAGGAACAAAACCTTTCCAAGATAAAAGCTTAATATCTATGGAATGCATGGGTTCAAACGGAACCCCCTGAAGAACTCTAAGAACTAAATTTAGGCTCCATGGTGGAGCAACAGGTTTAAACACAGGCTTAATTCTAGCTAAAGCCTGACAAAAAGCCTGAACGTCTGGAACATCTGCCAGACCCTTGTGCAACAGAATAGACAGAGCAGATATCTGTCCTTTTAGCGAACTAGCTGACAATCCTTTCTCCAATCCCTCTTGGAGAAAAGACAAAATCTTAGGAATCCTGCTCTTACTCCAGGAGAAGCCTTTGGATTCGCACCAGAAAAGATATTTATGCCATATCTTATGATAGATTTTCCTGGTAACAGGCTTTCGAGCCTGAATCAAGGTATTTATGACCGACTCAGAGAAACCAAGCTTTGATAGAATCAAGCGTTCAATCTCCAAGCAGTCAGTTGCAGAGAAATTAGATTTGGATGCTTGAATGGACCTTGAATCAGAAGGTCCTGTCTTAGTGGCAGAGACCATGGTGGAAGAGATGACATGTCCACCAGGTCTGCATACCAAGTCCTGCGTGGCCACGCAGGCGCTATAAAAATCACTGATGCTCTCTCCTGTTTGATTCTGTCAATCAGACGTGGAAGGAGAGGGAAAGGTGGAAACACATAAGCCAGGTTGAACGAGTAGGGTACTGCTAGAGCATCTATCAGTACAGCCTGGGGATCCTTTGACCTGGAGCTGTAACAAGGAAGTTTGGCGTTCTGACGAGATGCCATCTGATCCAATTCTGGTGTGCCCCATAGCCGAACCAGTTGAGCAAACACCTCCGGATGGAGTTCCCACTCCCCCGGATGAAAAGTCAGACGACTTAGAAAATATGCCTCCCAGATCTCTACACCTGGGATATAGATCGCTGACAGATGGCAAGAGTGAGCCTCTGCCCATCGGATTATCCTTGAGACCTATATCATTGCTATGGAACTCTTTGTTCCACCCTGATGATTGATATAAGCCACAGTCGTGATGCTGTCCGACTGAAACCTGATGAATCTGGCCGAAGCCAGCTGAGGCCATGCCTGGAGAGCATTGAATATCGCTCTAACTTCCAGAATATTTATCGGTAGGAGAGCCTCCTCCCGAGTCCACAAACCCTGTGCTTTCAGGGAATTCCAGACTGCACCCCAGCCCAGAAGGCTGGCGTCTGTCGTCACTATAACCCATTCTGGCCTGCGAAAACACATTCCCTGGGACAGATGATCCTGTGACAACCACCAAAGAAGAGAGTCTCTGGTCTCTTGATCCAGATTTATCTGAGGAGATAAATCCGCATAATCCCCATTCCACTGATTGAGCATGCATAGTTGCAGTGGTCTGAGATGCAAGCGAGCAAACGGAACTATCTCCATAGCCGCTACCATTAGTCCGATTACCTCCATACACTGAGCCACTGACGGCCAAGGAATGGAGTGAAGAGCTCGGCAGGTGGACAAAATCTTTGATTTCCTGACCTCCGTCAGAAATATTTTCATGTCCACTGAGTCTATCAGAGTCCCTAGAAATGAAACTCTTGTGAGGGGGGAAAGAGAACTCTTTTTTACGTTCACCTTCCACCTGTGAGATCTTAGAAAAGCCAACACTAAGTCCATGTGAGAAATGGCTAGTTGGAAAGTCGACGCTTGAATTAGAATGTTGTCTAGATAAGGCGCCACTGCTATGCCACGCGGCCTTAGAACCGCCAGAAGGGACCCTAGCACCTTTGTGAAGATTTGTGGCGCTGTGGCCAACCCGAAAGGAAGAGCCACAAACTGATAATGCTTGTCCAGAAAGGCGAACCTGAGGAACTGGTGATGATCTTTGTGGATAGGAATGTGTAGATACAAATCCTTTAAGTCCACGGTGGTCATATATTGACCCTCCTGGATCAATGGTAAGATAGTCCGAATGGTGTCCATCTTGAAAGATGGAAATCTTAGGAATTGGTTTAGGATCTTGAGATCTAGAACTGGTCTGAAAGTTCCCTCTTTTTTTGGGAACTACAAACATATTGGAGTAGAACCCCTGCCCCTGCTCTGTTTTTGGAACTGGGCATATCACTCCCATGGTAAAAAGGTCTTCTACAAAGCGTAAGAACGCCTCTCTTTTTGTCGGGTTTACAGACAATTGAGAAAGATGGAACCTCCCCCTTGGAGGAGAATCCTTGAAATCTAGAATGTATCCCTGGGTTACAATTTCTACTGCCCAGGAATCCTGAACGTCTCTTGCCCAGGCCTGAGCAAAGAGAGAGAGTCTGCCCCCTACTAGATCCGGTCCCGGATCGGGGGCTACCCCTTCATGCTGACTTAGTGGCAGCAGCAGGCTTTTTGGCCTGTTTACCCTTGTTCCAAGCCTGATTAGGTCTCCAGGTTGGCTTGGATTGAGCAAAATTCCCCTCTTGCTTTGCAGCAGAGGAAGATGAAGTGGGACCACACTTGAAGTTTCGAAAGGAACGAAAATTATTTTGTTTGGTCCTTGTCTTATTTGACTTATCTTGAGGGAGGGCATGACCCTTCCCACCAGTAATGTCTGAAATAATCTCTTTCAGTGCAGGCCCGAATAGGGTCTTACCTTTGAAAGGGATGGACAAAAGCTTAGATTTAGATGACACATCAGCTGACCAGGACTTAAGCCATAACGCTCTACGCGCTAAAATGGCAAAACCTGAATTCTTTGCCGCTAACTTAGCAAGATGAAAAGCGGCGTCTGTAATAAAAGAATTAGCTAACTTAAGAGCCTTAATTCTGTCCAGAATATCATCTAGTGGGGTCTCCACCTGAAGAGCCTCTTCTAGAGCCTCAAACCAAAAGGCAGCTGCAGTGGTTACAGGAACAATGCACGCTATAGGTTGAAGAAGAAAACCTTGATGAACAAAAATTTTCTTTAGGAGACCCTCTAATTTTTTATCCATAGGATCAATAAAAGCACAACTGTCTTCAATAGGTATAGTTGTACGCTTAGCCAGAGTATAAATAGCTCCCTCCCCCTTAGGGACCGTCTGCCAAGAGTCTTTTATGGTGTCAGAAATGGGAAACATTTTCTTAAAAACAGGAGGGGGAGCGAACGGAATACCTGGTCTATCCCACTCCTTAGTAACAATGTCCGAAATCCTCTTTGGGACCGGAAAAACATCAGTGTAAACAGGAACCTCTAAATATTTGTCCATTTTACACAATTTCTCTGGAACTACAATAGGGTCACAAGAGGTGCTCTAGCTTAAATTTAAATGCCGTCATATCTGAATCTGTCTGAGGGAACATCTTTCCTGAATCAGAAATCTCTCCCTCAGACAGCAAATCTCTCATCCCTACCTCAGAACATTGTGAGGGAATATCGTATACGGCTACTAAAGCGTCAGAAGGCTCAGCATTTGATCTTAACCCAGAGCTACTGCGCTTCCCTTGCAACCCTGGCAGTTTAGATAAAACCTCTGTGAGGGTAGTATTCATAACTGAAGCCATATCTTGCAAGGTGAAAGAATTAGATGCACTAGAAGTACTTGGCGTCGCTTGTGCGGGCGTTACTGGTTGTGACACTTGGGGAGAACTAGATGGCAAAACCTGATTTCCTTCTGTCTGAGAATCATCTAATGCCAAATTCAAAATATGCTGTTTGCAATTTATAGACATATCAGTACAAGTGGGACACATTCTAAGAGGGGGTTCCACAATGGCTTCTAAACAAATTGAGCAATGAGTTTCCTCAATGTCAGACATGTTTAACAGGCTAGTAATGAGGCAAGCAAGCTTGGAAAACACTTTATTTAATGAAAAAAACACAATTTGCAAAAACGGTACTGTGCCTTTAAGAGAAAAAAGGCATACACAAACTGCAAAACAGGTTAAAATTGCTTCAAATTTTCCGAAATTTTAACAGTGTACCCACTAAGCTTTAGAAGGATTGCACCACAAGTAAATGAGCAATAAACCCCCAAATGAAAAAAACGGATTAATTCACTAAAACCGGTTAAAACCCCTATTAGCACCTTGCCACAGCTCTGCTGTGGCCCTACCTGCCCTTAGGGAATGATAATAAGAGGTTAAAGCTTCGATTAGGCCCTCTAGAAGAATATCAGGACCTCTGGAGAAGTTGCTTGCTGCTTGAATGTAAAACTAAATGCGCAACTGAGGCTCAAAAATAGGCCCCGCCCACCGCACTCGATGTTACTGGGGCCTACACAAATCCAACAAACCTTGTCTGAAAGCCATGTGGGTTATAACAACCCCAAATAAGCCAAATGAACCCTCAAGCAAATGTCCCATCAAACTAAAAAACGTTACTCCCAGAACACACAAACGTTTGTCCCAATCTCTCATAAACAAACTGAGTGCCCAAAAAATTAGCCCTTTATGCAAGCTAGTAAAGCCTCTTATTACACTAAGATTACTGCTTACCCTTCCCCTGATGGGGATACTGTAAGGCATTCTGAGTTAACACAGTCTCTGCAAAAATTATGACTGAACATACCTCATTGCTGTATAGCAAGAGACCGTTCCTCACACTGAAGTTTTCCTGTACTCCTCAGCTTCTGTGGGAACAGCAGTGGACCTTAGTTACAAATCCTAAGATCATAATCCTCCAGGCAGAAATCTTCATCTATGTCCTGCCTGAGAATAAATAGTACAACATCGGTACCATTTAAAAATAACAAACTCTTGAAAAAAGGAAGTTAAAAATGAGAGGTTGATTTTCGTCAGTAAATACAATTACATAAGTAATCAGCCGAATACTCCAAAAACATTGGCATATACTAAAAGAGTTTAACTCTTTTGTCTGTGCATTTGATCACCCCCCAATGGCAGCGTATAAGAGGAATAAAAATATAAAGGACTATTTAGTTCGTGCTGACATGGTAAGTGATAGAATGAGTATACAAAAAATTATAGGCCCAGGAAAGACAGGCTGTTTTCCATGTTTAAGATGCAATAATTGTAATTCCATGATTAAGGGAGAATTCTCCTATCACCCCACGCAGGGCACAACATTTAAAATCAAACAATTTGTAACTTGCAGATCAAAATACATAATATAGCTTATTAAATCTCTGTGTGGTCTCAATTACATTGGTGAGTCCTGTAGAGAAGCCAGGAAGTGTATCACGGAACACAAATCAAACATAAGGTGTAAAAATAAAGATGCCCCTGTGTCCTCACACTTTATAGAAGCAGGCTAAAACATTAGCCAGTTACGATTCCAGATTATAGAGAGAATAGATACCCAAAGGAGGGGTGGTGATAGGCAGCATCTTCTTAAAGCCAGGGAAATGTATTGGATTAACAAACTGCAAACTTTAAAACCTAGGGGTCTAAATAAGGACTGATTGGTCAGTCTTTAGATGACCATTTAGATGATACACTTATAGTATTTAGATGACCATTTCCCTGTATGTATATCTGACATGTTAGATTGTTTCATCATGGATAATATTTATAAAATGTATGTATAAGATAAATCAATGTATAAGATTTCTTTGTATGCTACACTATATGGTCTTCTTACCTTACCATATCTGTAGGGATTTGTTCAATGATCTGTGGAGATTTTGGAGTTGAATGCTTTTGCATAATGTTTATATATAATGCTGCTATTCATTTTTTTAAAAATTGTATATATTAGGCTAGATGTGTTTTTAATTGTATATCAAGAATGGCTTTCATTACCCATTATTATCCTATTAGAAACAATTTCCTATAGGTGGCACTGTGTTTTAATTAATGGGTGTTAACTTACACCTGCATATAGGTCAGTGATGTGCAGTCATTAGAGGAGAGAGAAAAAACATTAACACTTTAAAAAAAAATTCTTAATTTTTTTTCTCCCCATGTTAAGCTATGGAGAGAGGCTGTGAGCAGGACAGCTTCTCTCTATAACACAACTTGCCTATGAGACTTGCACAGCAGCGCCACCTGCTGGGTGGTTGAGGGCGGCATAGCGCGGCCATTAAGACTCCATTTGAGGCGCACACAAAGAGGCCTCTTAGAGGGGGAGTTATCTCATCATCATACAGGACTGGAGGGCACTGCAGGCTGAGGAGGAAGAGGAGGAGCAGCTGCACTAGAGGACTTAAGTAGCACCGGCGGGAAGGAAGAGCATGACAAGGTAGGAGTTGGATGTTCAAGAAGTGTTCATTTAATAATTTTCAAATGTTTGCCCCAAGTTTTATTACTACTGTTAATAATGTCCTAACCACTGCGTGCAGCTGCTTCTTCTTCTTAGTGATCAAGGCTGTGTCTGCCGAGAGCTTGTTTTCCTGCTCCCCTTTATTGCTGGCTAACATTACATCTTTACACAGGAACAATTTGAATTAACTAGTAACTAAACCACAATGCTGCAGCTGCACTCCGAAACTTCACACATATACTTTACATACCGTGCTGACTCTCAGCATGGTATAGAAAGCATATCTGTGTTTTTAGTGCATCATGGTGGTTTAGTTACTAGTTAATTAAAATTGTTCCTGTGTAAAGATGTAATGTTAGCCAGCAATAAAAGGGAGCAGGAAAACAAGCTCTCGGCAGACATAGCCTGGATCACTGTAACAACATTACAAGACGTAGCTGCAGGTAACTGGCCTCCTCCCCCAGTCACCCTTCTGTAGCCTGCCGCACTGGTAGACAGAGGAATCTAAGCTTTATGCTGTGTGAGTTAGCTCTGCTAATCATCTTGTCAGGCAGCGTTTAGACAGAAGCTAAATCACCTAGCATAAAACTTCCTAACTGTGTTTACTATTCAGTGAGGGACTCTTCAGAGTAATAAATTCCAGGGGGAGGAGGTTGTGTTAGATTTCGGTGAGCTCTTAAGGACATGATAATTACATGTGTGTTTGCATGAGAGGATCAACCTGTGGGTTAAGGTTTTATTATTACGAAATCTCTCCCTTAATGTAGTGACCTGCTCTTCAGTTTTATAATTATAAATAAAGATTAACTTTATATATTGGGGACTGTGGCCATTCATTTATAGTACTTTATTTTATGCTGGTTACACTTTTATTGGTTTCTTACCATGTGTCTTAACTAGATTTAGCTTTATACTAGATCATTGTAGCATAGATGTAGCTGCTGGTAAGTTGCCTCCTTCCCCAGTCCATCTCTGTGTGTTGCATTTAGACAGAAGCTAAATCCCACAGCATAAAGCTCCCTATCTGTGTGCTTGCTGTGTAGCTCTGGACAGACACTTCATAGTAATAGATTGCAGGGGGAGGGGTGGGGGGTTGTTTTAGAGCCCTTACTAACCACCTTCTCAGGATTGTTTAACTATTCTTGAACACAATAGTTTTAGGAGATTTAAAGGGACAGGAAACTCAAACAGTTTCTTCCATGATTTGGATAGAACATGCAAGAAAATGTTTGGGTTTCCTGTCCCTTTAAATCTCCTAAAACTATTGTGTTCATGAATAGTTAAAAACAACTTTCCAATTTACTTATATTATCAAACTTGCTTCATTCTCTTGTTATCATTTGCTGAAAGAACAGCATTGCACTACAGACAGTTAGCTGAACAAATCTAGTTAGAAAATCACAAAAGAAAAATGTGTGTAGGCACCAATCACCAGCTATCCCCACTAATGTAAGATATGTGCATATTCTTTTTTAACAAGGGATGCCAAGAGAACAAAGCACATTTGAAAATAGAAGTTAATTTAAAAATGTCTTAAAATTACATGCTCTATCTGAATCATGCAAGTTTAATGTTGACTTTCCTATCCCTTTAAGAGCAGTAGCAAAACAATTTCCCTATGAAAACACTTTCTTCCTCCTGTTTGGCAAAAAGTTTCATAATGCTGAAAGTTAAAAGTTATGTATGGTGGGGGCGGAGTCCGGAGCCCATGAGAGCAGTCGCACAAGCTTGTTGTTCTGGTCCTTATACAGCAAATATATATCTTTTTATATCGTCTCGCATGACATTGCATCCTGAAAAATCTGCTAAACAGTCCTGGGACTTTTGCCTACTAGAAGGTGCAAACCAAATTCACTTTCAAGAGCTACTTTTTTCAATCAGGACTGGAGCTATGTTTTGAACCTTTACTGGCGGCAGCCATCTTCCCACCCTCGTGGCTACAGATTTTGCTTTAATTTCTCCGGACTCGTAAGGGACAGTGAGGACTTTTCACAGCTTATAAACCCCCCCGGCAGGTGACCTCTATTGACCTGTCGTTACAGAGCAGTGTTTCCTCACTAATCACTGCAAGTATGTACCCAGCCTTAATCAATATGCCCGCCTTGCATCTCACAGGGAGGATAGATATGGTGGGCGCTACTACTTTCCTGAAACAGCTGAGCTACCTACTCAAGGAGTACAGAGAGAACTTTGACAAGCCCTTGAATACAGCTCTCTACCATGGAACTACTCATGAACCCTGCTTGGACCCTCGGCTGGACCACACTACTGCGGCAGATGAGTGTTGTAGTGCTCTGGGGCCCCAGCACTCTGCGCTTACTCTGGGCGCGGTACACACAGACCTGGTCACTGACAGCCTGACTCCTAAGAGCGGTGACGGTCCGGCCGGGGAGCCGAAGCTTCAGACGGCTAATGTGAGTATCGCTACTCTGCAGGCAAAAAGCGGCCATGCCATTGCAGCGCCCAGCTCAAGCATCACATCAGCGGTCGCAGATGAGAGGTATGGTTGCAGAGAACTCCCTCTTGTTCATCTATCTCCAACATCATATCATGAGATCACCTGCTTTACTGACCTTTTACAGCTTCTGGGGATTCTTGGTGCCTGTTTTGACATAGTTGGGACTCTGGATACTATAATTTCAACTGGAGTTGGGTAATGGAACATTTTCCTACACGCTATTTCTGAGCTCATAATGTCTGACTGAGGACTCTGTGGAAGTTGTTGTTTTACTTACTGAATATTTTTGCTTATCCCCCTGTTTATATGGTTCCCTTTCCCTTCAGCAACACGGCTGAGTGTTTGAGGTTTGGGATATTATATGCATTTAATTTCTGAGATGATCTTTAAATACCCTCTACATAACTTAATTTTTGCTTATTAACAGTGATCATTAAATTTGTTCCAACATCGCTATGTATTTCACCACTATGTATTGTTTGGCATTTATCTGATTCTCCCAAGGCGGGCTGGCTTTCTGCGGCCGAGGAGGCGAGCCCTGCATTCCTAACTCTAGAGATAAGTGCCATCTGCTCAATTTGGTGTTATTGTTAAGATAGTTATTACAAAGTGCTGGCTTTTTATATTTTAGGTTTTGTGGACAGCACTACTGTTAAGGGGAGAAGTAATTTTCATTATGACCTAGGATCCATCTCAACCATTAACTACCATTCTTTCCTTATAAAACTTAAAATGTTCCCATTATATTTCACTGATCCTCAGCTGGTATGACCTTCCGTATGCCCCACCCCACCTATGTCGTTCCTTCCATTCGCATAATATTTCTATCGGAAATGTAAGGCTGAAGCCAGAGTTAAAGCAGTTTATTAAGTTACTCTTTGTCTCCCCCAGGATATCTATACACCCAGGCATGTTTTATAGCTCCAAAAATACTATAGAATCTATATTTACTCAAGCTTGTTTTACTCCTTATCTCTCCCATGATATCCATTCAGTCAGGCATGTTTTATAGCCCTAAAAATATTTTAGACCCTGGGTATCCTCAAGCATGTTTCTTAGCTGCAAAAACACTTTAAAATAAAGCAGTTTATACAGTAACTCTCTATCTCCCCCAGGATATCTATACACCTAGACATGTTCTGTAGCTCCAAATATACTATAGAATCTATATTTACTCAAGCTTGTCTTACTCCTAATCTCTCCCATGATATCCACTCATTCAGGCATATTAAAAATAAAACAAAAAACGAGGTTACTAAAGTGAGATCCAAGAGAGGTCTCGTCATTCCATTATACCTTCCCCCCCTGTTAGATATGTTTCCTTATTATAGGTCCAAGAGTGACCTATTAGATTTGCTTTGGAAGGGTTCCTTTTCAATAGGCATCATACATTCAAGTTTGTCATGTATATCTGTTTACTATTTCATTGATGAGCTGTGCATAAGGTTTCACATACCATTATAGTACTAATTTTGAAATGTATATCATCCTTCTGTACTGATTGGCATTTCTTTTTGTTTGATTATACTGTTTGTAAGCCTAATTTAAGTACCTCAATAAAAATATATTTAAAAAAAAAAAAAAAAAAAAGTTATGTATGGTGAGCAAGAACAGGAAGTATATTGCATAAATATTTAGAAAGGGAGGAAAAAGAAATTGCAATAGCTTTTATTTAAATTAGCTCTATGCACTCTGCTTCCCTATGGGAAGCAACCAGAATGCATTGTGGCTCAAGGCATATGGAAATGAAGTGAGAACATAAAACCTGGGATATATATGTAGATTTATAAGGTACATGTAATTACATGAAATAGGTAGTAAGGCAAGATTATATATATATATATATATATATATATATATTGCGTGTGTGTTTCTAAGGATTATCATAGCCAGTGCCTCACTAGCCTTTGATTTCACCGCACGTCACTGATATAGGTATATAACTAGCCTCCTTATATACCCATGTAGACATGACTAAGGACCTTGTATAGGTGTGAAACATTGTTTTTCTTGTGGACCATGGAACAATAAAGATTTTTCTTTTAACCATCTGTCCAGGCTGGAGCCTCTTTTCATTTTTCAAGATTTGTCAATGGAGGGGTGGCTGACTCCTTGCTCCTGTGCCTAGTTGTTTGGGTGCTGTTCCCCATACTCTCATTTTCACTGTAACAAGAAATACTCCATGTTTTATTTAGATTAGTTTCTCAATAAGTGCATAAGATATTCCTCTACTTCTGTATCTATATCCAACGTATCACAAAAATCCCATAAATTTTTACACCATTTATGCACGAATGTGAGCGCTCAGGTTTAAGCAATTTAATATCCCAGCATACACAACTTCAAGCTCCTTATAATGATTCCAGTTATAGAAACTATAGTCTTATTCCTTGTGTAGAAAGTCCACTTGCAAAATATAAAACTGCATTTTTTTTAGTTTAGTTATTGCACTACCAATTGGAAGAGTTAGGTCTTCTAGGGGTGGTAGAGTCTTTGCCAGTCAATAAATGTAATTTAGCCCATTATTTTGCTAGGATTAATAGTCCTCTAAACTTGAACTGAGTAGTTAGCTTGAAAAAAACTAAGAGTTTTATAATCACAGACATATATGACATGGCCCTTTGTTCAGGGTCCAAGTCTACAATAAGCTAGATGAAGATAGTTTAACTTTTGTCCCCATTTAGTGCATAATAGATTAGTAGAGTAGGCTTACAAATCAGGAGCTGCCCTATACAGTATATATATCATCAGATTTAACTTAAACATCGTGATTACCATTGGCCTGTGCAAATGGCTTCTGAGCAACTCATAACACATTTAATTGGTTAAGAATGATAATGAACTAGCGCATGTAATTTTTGCACTTCAGTGTCCCTTTAAGAGTTCTGGTGTCAAACATCATCATGACATCAGTACACATATGGCTGTGACAGGGAGAGAAAAGGAAACATTTTGTTTCTGTGGCACCAATTTCCTCCCCCAGTGAAAACCACAAAACAGATGAGATTAGATTGACCAAAAATTGTGATGTCACATGAAATAAAAACACACCATATTAAATAGGAAATATTATACCATAATTTTATATACATATATATATATATATATATATATATATATATATATATATATATTTATATTGTTATCTGGAATAGAGCGGACTATGTTAAAGGGACACTAAAGTAAAAAAAAAACTCTTCTTCATTCGCTATATTCATATGTAACAATTATATATGTAAAGCACTTACTGTGTCAGATTATTACCATTTTCGAGATATTCTTGTGTAAATTTTTATTGTTTTCCAAACCCACCACTGGCACTTTATTTATCATCCACAAATTAGCTACGATAACCTGAGTTATCAAAATGTCGGCATTCGTCCCTAATGCACATGCGCGATTTCTCGCCCCTAATGCGCATGCACGATGTTATGCAATCGTCATCGGATACGTCACTCTCCATCAATACAGGAGACGATCTGAATAGATTTAAAAAAGCACAATAGATTTCACAAAGCAGCGCTGCACTGGGAGCATATCTTTAAAATAATTAGCATTAAACCGCTTTTAATTGTACATATACGAAATACCTTTGTATGGGTAAGTGCGGTCTGAAAGGAACATTCTGCGCATGCGCGAGTTACTGGAACACAGAGCGCATGCGAACTGTGATGAAATGTGCTTCTAATGATATGCGTAAAAATAGATTGTGATTGGAGATTTGTTTGGGTAGTGAACGGCCCATATTAGGGGGTTTGGCTTCAATGATGTCAGTGTGGCAATATAAAATATCATTTTATTACATTTACAGACTTCGTTTTCTTGTATAAGTAGGTAAGTGCAGAAATATTAACTTTAGTGATACAAGTGTGATTATCTAATAGTGCTTAAAAAACAAAAGTTTTGGAATCCTTTAAGGAAGCCTTCCGCCAACTACATAACACCGACAACTATGCTTTCCTATCTGTGGATTTTAGTGAAGTTAAGGGACGCCCGATAGTCAGCAGGATAGGCTCCCTGTCAGATCATGTGTCCCAGTGGCTAGATAGTATTTTGCAGCCTTTTGTCGCCTCCTTATTTAGTTATCTTAGTAATACAAAATGTGTAACAAATATGTTGGAACTTAGAAGGTATGAAATGGGACCATGATTCTTTCAGGTGGGCCACCATTGACGTTGTGGCGCAGTATTCTTCTATACCACATAAGAAGAGTCTAGAAGCAATAGCCTTTTTTTTAAACATTATTCCAATTTCACTGATGATTTCCAACAATATATTCTGAGGATACTTAGATATCTGCTCACCCATAATTACTTCAAGTTTGAGGGTGAATTCTATCTCCAGAGATGTGGGACATCTATGGGGGCAAAATTTGCCCCCTCCTATGCCAACCTTTTTATGGGTTGGTGGGAGCTGTCCTGCATCTATGGAGATGGGAACCCCCTCAGAAACCTAGTCGATTATTATGGACGTTACATTGATGATTTTCTTTTGAAATGGCTGGGCAGTGATTCTGAGTTTTTAGAATTTATTGACTACTTGAACAATAACACCATTGGTTTAAAATTTACCTATGAACTCCAAAAAGACGAAATCAACTTTCTTGATATTTTGATCAAGGGGACTCAAGAAGGGAAAATTATCACAAATATATTTAGGAAACCTTCAACAGGTAATGCACTCTTGCATGCCAAGAGTTCTCATCCCCAACATGTCCCTTTTGCAATAGCTAATGGTCAATTTATTAAGGTTAAAAGAAACTGCACCCTTGAAGAAACATTCCTTGAACAATCCAAATACTACAGAAATACATTGATAAAGAGAGGTTACCCTGACAAGTTATTTATAGAGCAAAAAGACAAGTAGAAAGGATAGATAGGACTGATTTCATTCAAGATCATTCCGTACACCAAGGTAATTTATATTCCAACTTTCAAGGTGTTACCTTTGTTACAGAATTTAGTACACAATATACAGAGCTCTGTAAGATCATAAAAAGACATTTTAATTTTCTAGCTGCAGGTGACAAACTCGAGAAAAGTGTCAATGATGGGCTACGTTGTTCCTATAGGAGGACAAAGACACTAGCTAATATCCTGTCACCTTCCACTTTACCGGAGCTAAATAAACCTACTAGCTCTTGGCTTACACATAAAGGCCTCCACAAATGAAGACAGAAGTGTCAGGTACATTACAGTGTCTAATATTTTTATATCTGAAGTTACTGGGGAGACTTTCCCCATAAACAGTTGTCTAAAATGTACTTTGACATATGTAATTTATGTAGTCACCTGTACACTTTGTCACCTACAATATGAGGCCTCACTACTAATGAGGTAAAAGTGCGCATCAGAAACCATTTATCTACCATACAGGCAGATGAAGCTACTACTCCTTTGGTAAAACATTTTGCCAGGTGTCACAATAAAAACATCAACACCTTAAGATGGCAGGCTACAGAAAGGGTGATATGCCCCTCAAGAGGAGGTGATTGTGATAGGCTGCTGCGGAAGAGGGAGATGTATTGGATCTTTAAGCTTCAGATAAGGGTTCTGTCAGGGTGCCAGGAATCAGACTGAGACGAGAAGTGCAAAAATAATCACACCTTTATTAATAGCAAAAAATAATAAAAAGTACACAAGTCAAATAACAAGCCAGGAGTCAAAACCAGAGCTGGTAGTCAGACGAGCCGAGTCAGGAGCCAAAGCGAATAGTCAGACGAGCCAGAATCAGCAACAAGGAAAACAGCAGAGTCAGGAACAAGCCAGGGATCAGGAACCAGGAAGGACGTCAGGCAGCCAGGTAATACACAGGAACTCTCACAAACAGGTCTGAGACAACGCAAAGGCAAAGCATACTGAACAGAGGCCCTTTAAATAATAAGTGTCACAATTCTGAGACTGAATCCTGTCTCACACGGATGATGCATACCAGTCTGGAAGTGCAGGAAATGAGCAGCATCCCCCACAATGCACCATAGTCAGGAAGAGAGGTGAGTAAAATGGCTGCCAAATACGATCTCATCAATTTCTGGAAATAGCTTTGTACATTATTTCCATATGTCTCCCTTTTTCGCAGCAAACTGACACTTATACATATGAATGTGTAAGATAGTGTTTAACATGGGTGATTTCAGTTTCTGTTAACTGTTCATTGTCATTTGATAATGTTAAAAACTATATAATGTATCTGGTTTGAATGTTAAGTGACTTCCCTTGCAAATGAATACTGTACTGGTACTTTCACTCTTTTGTAATATAATGAATGTTCCGTCTCTTACACATACATGAGGAATCAATACAAATAATTAGTACAAATATGTATATTGTATTATTTATTTGCAATTTTCGTTCTTCCATATATGCATATATATGTACCTATTTATGCACTATGTCCAGTCTGATGATTAGGCTCAATAGAATGTAACCAATGAGGTTCTATATTTACCTAAAGGCATCACTATGCAGAGTTAATTTTAATCCAATTAGGTTCTCCCCTGCCACCTTAAATAGGCAAGCAGGTGTCTAATATACAGCTATGATTACGACCTAAGGGTCAAACATGTCAGCAGTTTGTTGCTAGTGTGTGCCACATGTGACCCATGGATGCTGTTTTTTACCTTTGACTGTATTGAATAAAACATGAAGTTTTAACCATCAACTGTCTACCGTTACTTCTTTTTACTGATATATATATATATATATATATCTCAATCCCCAGAGAGCTGCACTCACTTTACTGATTCACCAGCCAGCCAGACCATGAAGACAGGGATAATACCCTGAAACGTCACTGTGTATACCTAATGATTTTCGAAAGTATTATAAGTCCCGGTGAGTGCTTCCTTCCTAGGTATATATATATATATATATATATATATATATTTCCAAAGATTGGTGTAAGTGCACTCTCACCAACTCTTGCAGCTTGTCAGGGTGCTATGAGGATAATAGTAAAATGTAGCAAAGAAGCACTCACTGAACTTGTTCCAACTGTGACAAAAATTTAATGCAAAATAGTGACGTTTCGGGACAGCAACAGTCCCTTCCTCTGACCAATTAACAATGTGAAAATACAGGCCTGTATTTTCACATTGTTAATTGGTCAGAGGAAGGGACACTATGAGAAAGAGATTCTAATCTAATGTAGGGTTATATCTAGGGTTGCCACCTTTTGCCCAAAAAATTCCTGGACACTTAAGACACGTGCGTGGAGAGGGTGTGGCTTGTCGCGGCCTCAAATTCATTATGAAATTAATTTTGATATATATAATAGATATATATATATATATATATATAATATATATATATATATATATATATATATATATACACACACACACACACATATATACACACACACACCAAGTAGAAACCCTAATAGCAAGTAAAATTATTTAGAAAAGCTAAACTCAGATTAACAAGTTTAAGAGAGAATATAATTGACACTAACTTTTGAGCGACAACTTTACAAAATTATTGGAGCAGTGTTTGGAGATGAGAAAGATGGAGATGAGACTGCGCATTACCTGGGATTGCTAAGCTTGGGGGCATCGTGAACCTGTGTGACCGGACTCGGGTAACTGGTGGGCGGGTAACTGGTGTAATGGGCGGGCGGTGAGCGCGATGTCCTGTCTCTCTGCCGCAGAATGCGACGACACTCCCCTCCTGGACCCTGTTCCCCCCTCCCACTGTCCCACTCCCACATCATCCTCCACCTACCCGGTTAGTAACCCCGGGCTAAACGCTCCTCTGGCCAGCTTATTTTTTGTAAAGTCTGTGCTCACTGCTGCGCCAGGGGAGCGCTTAGCCCGGGGAATTTGAGGCTAGTTCCAGGACACGGGACACAGAGCCTCAGACCGGGACTGTCCCAGTGAAACCGGGGCGGGTGGCAACCCTAGTTATATCTGTTGAGAGCATTTACTAAGTAACACATTTGCCTGGAATATAAAGCAATTGATTACCTTGGCACATTAAAAGTGGATACAAACTTAGCGAGTGCACTTATCACACAAATATACCTAAAAAGGTGAATCTTCATGCTGTAATCATCAAAGACCAAGCCATACTAGAGTGGAAACTTATAATTATGCCTCAGACCTTGAGTTATGAGGTTCCAGTTGTGCGACCATTAATAGTATCGCAAACCAGACCCATAATTTTACAAGTGTGTGTGCCAAAACACCAGAAAGCTATTAAGATAATCTAAGAGATGGGGAGGTACAAATAAAACCACAAAGCCACATGGAAAAAAATAACATTTGAAACATAATATGAAAGATTTGTAAAGTACTATACGGCAGCAGTGTTTGTAACAATGTTGTACATATAGTTCTTTAGGCAAGGGCACACTTGAGATCCAGATAAGCTCCTGCAAAAGAGCTACAGTTCAATAAAAGATGATACTAGAAGAGCTTAATCTGATAACAGAAGTAAACAAAACATTGTTGGTTGTTGCAAGTCAAAATAACTGTAAATAAATGTCTAACATTTATCTTTTACTTTTGATAATCATGTATCTGAGATTTTCTTTGTCCTGCTATCTTCATGTTCTATGATAAAAAAAAAGTTATTTATTTGAAAATCTAGGATCATCTGTATAGTTGGTTTGGGATTAACATAATTTACAGGTGGTTTTTTGTGTGCATTGCATCTAAATTAAGTCATATTTAAAATGTATTACAGGGTTTGTTTTAGTAAAAACAGATGTTCCTGTATATTTTTTGTGTTTTTATGTTTATGAGATCTACAAATAATGTAGTGGAAAGTTCTGCTTATCAGCCATTGAGTCAAAATTAAACTTTTCATTATTCAGATAGGGCATGCAATTTTAAGCACCATTCCAATTTACTTTTATTGTCAAATTTGCTTTGTTCTCTTGGTATTCTTTGTTGAAAGCTAAACCTAGGTTGGCTCATGCGCTAATCTCTAAGATCGTGAATGAAACCTCTTATCTCAGTAGATTTTGACAGTTGTTCACAGCTAGACAGTGCTAGTTCATGTGTACCATATATATAGCATCGTGCTTAATCAAAAGAACTGAAATAAGGGGGCAGTCTGTAGAGGCTTAGATACAAGGTCATCACAGAGGTAAAAAGTGTATTAACATAACCGTGTTGGTTAGGCAAAAATTGGGAATGGGCAATAAAGGGATTATCTTTTTAAACAATACAAATTCTAGAGTAGAGTAGACTGCCCCTTTAAGGCACAGTTGAAACAGGCACTTCTTGTTAGGTTCCAAATAGACAGCTTTAAAACAACCTTTTTTTAATTCAAATAATATTTTTGAGATGTTTAAATAGAGCTCAAGGGGCCGATTTATGTATGGAGCTTGATGCCCCTGTTTCCACGCGAGCCTTCAGGCTTACCGGAAACAGCAGTTATGAAGCAGCAGTCTAAAGACCGCTGCTCCAAACCTTGTCCACCTGCTTTGAGGCCACGGACAGAAATCAACCCGATCGAATACGATCAGGTTGATTGACACCCCCAGCTAGCGGCCGATTGGCCGCAAATCTGCAGGGGGCGGCATTGCACCAGCAGTTCACAAGAACTGCTGGTGCAATGATAAATGCCGACAGTGTATTCTGTCGGCATTTATCAATGTGCAGCAGACATGATACGCTACATTGTACCATGTCCGCACGCACTATGATAAATCTACCCCAAGTGTTTACTGTCTTCATTTTCCTATTAAATAGATTTCAACACTATATCATATAAATTTCAACTTCCAAACAAATAAAGCTAACTGATACCAGTCATGCAGGTCAATGGACATATAACCCCTAGAGAACTTACATAGTATAAATTAGTATTATCACACTCACTACAGACCAACAGATAAATTGATAAGGCAGAATTGGCTGCTCCTTGCAAATTACAGAACCTTTATTATGTGCTGGAATTTCATTGGCACTTTTAGCATGCATCCAATATGTGCATCACATTTCTTTCCTTTAACATATCTACATTCTAATGAATTGAAATTAATTAGTATTTTGTACTAAATTTCATTATTTTGCCAATAGGAGGCTAAGGAGGTTTTTCATCATACTCTATACCAGTGTTTTTCAACCAGTGTGCCGTGGCACACTAGTGTGCCGTGAGAGATCCTCAGGTGTGCCACGGCAGACTGACAACAGTGTGACATTTTTTAAACTTTGCTTGTTTTTTACTCCCAGTGCAGGGGTAGTTTGTAGGAGGCATGGCATAACAGCACAATACATACAGTATGTGTGTGTTTGTGTGTATGTGTATATATATATATATATATATGCTGTATTAGGCTACAATGTGTGATTTTTTTAAAATTTTGGGATGGTGGTGTGCCACAGGATTTTTTAATGTAAAAAAGTGTGCCACGGCAAAAAAAAAAGGTTAAAAATCACTGCTCTATACCCTATTATCTGTACACTGCCTTGCTCTTTTGAGTCTGGGGGGCTTGTGTCTTCAACGGTTTATTGTTGTTTTGTGGGGGGGGATTCTTCCTCTTCAATTTTTAAACATTTCATCTCTCTCTCTAAGATAATTAATTGCAGTATACATTAAAAAGAATGTAAAGTTTAATGAAGTGCCCCTTTTTAAAAATACTCTTAAAAACAGGGGCACTTTCATTAATAAATAAATAAATAAATAAAGCTTCTTTTTTAGAATACTTACCTTACGTTATGGAAAGCAGACCGGTGATCCTCTGCCCGCAGCTCCTGCTGTAGTTAGCACAGTCATGATGAATCCAGCTTCCTCCGATCATTGCGTTGCCTCACAAGCTGGACGCCAAATGGTGCACGCAACGATTGGAGGAAGCTGGATTCGTCATTGATCTAAATACAGCAGGAGCTGCGGGCGGAGGATCACTGGTTTGCTTTCCATAAAACAAAAATGTAAGTATTTTTAAAAAGAAGCTTCAGTGTAAAGTTTAATGAATGTGGCCCGGTTTTTAAGAGTATTTTTAAAAACCGGGCACTTATTCATTAAACTTTACATTCACTTTAAGTATTTGTTTTGCCAGCTTCTGTTGTAAAAGTGTGCTTGACAGATGCTGGAGTTCCTCCATCGTACTTAAATGGACATGGAAGTCAAGCTTATGATTTAGATAGAGGATATGATCTTAATCTAAGATACTATGATTATCAACTTTACCTCTTTTTCCTTCGTTAAAACGTAGCTCTTTTCCATATAAGCACACATATAACAGGAGCATACGTAACTTGAACATTATCTGGCAGTATTGTTTGTAACAATGTTATACATACAGTGTTCAAGTTATGTGCACACTCCTAAGCCTGTCTCAGTATGTTCTCAAAGGATAACAAGAGAAAGAGGGAAATGTGAGTAAATTGGAAAGCATTTTAAAACTAAATGATCTTTTTAAAATTTACCTGAACCTGCAAAATTCTTTACAATGACAGGTTAGCTCAGAGCATAAACTCATTTATATCTGTCTTTAATTAGCCACAGCAAAAGGGGAGCAGGAACATTAATTTCCCCAGGATTTGATTCACAAAATGTTACACATCATGCAAACAAAATGTCAATGTCAAATGATTTTAAAAATAAAAAAAATAATATATATCACACCCTGTGTTAAGTGACACAAAATTATATGAAAGTTAATAAAAAAGGTGAACCAACAACAAGTGCACAAATAACCATACAATTGCAACAATTGATGATTATCTTATTGCAATTGTATGATTTTGTGCACTTGTGTTTGGTTCACATTTATATTTGTAAAATTATTTTAAAACACTTCTTTTACAATGCAGTATTTAATTGTTGATAAATAAATCTATACATAATTAAAATGCACTTTTTTGTTAGACAAACAATTCTTATGAAAGGGGAACTGTTTTAGCGCTACATCCACATCTCTTACACCAGAGACAAAGAAACTAGGTAATGGGTTATTCCTAATAAATTTAATTTATATGGATATACTATTAAATTTCATAAAATTTGGTACTTATCCACATTTTTATTTTTAGTATTAACTTGCACCAAAAAAAACACGAAATGCGTAAATGATAATTCTTCTAGAACCTATATTTTGTAGAGGTCATGTTTTTAATTGTTTTTTGAAAAATAAAACATGGATTTTAAGAAAGAGCCTTGTATTGCATAGTTTATTGGAAAATACAGACATTGGAGAGTACAGTGGACTCATTCTATGTTTTGGTAGTTTGGGCAGCCCTGTATTATACAGACTTATAATATCTTGTGTGCTTATATAGACAGACACAGAAAGATATGGCTTATGATTTTGAATATAAATTATGAATAATCCTTGTCTATATTTCAGGTATTAATCCTTTCAATTAAAGGAGTACAGCATAGAAGAGATATCTTCAGTACTTTCTTTATTTCTGGTGATGCTTGCCTATTTAAAGACTGGATGGAATAAGTGTACATTCTTGGAAAGTCTCTTACAAACTCTCTTGAAGCCATGAAATAAATGTTTTTATGTGTTCCAGCCAGATCTTCTCAACAAGCAAATATTTCAATGATTCCAATGAATGAATAGTTTGTGTTTTTATTGCTTATTTATTAGGATTACTTTGTGGCTGTCTGACCTTTACACTCTCCATGTCCTGTTAGGCGGGTTCCTTCCAATTATTGCATGCAACATGTATACAGTGCGTGCCACGGAGCTGATAATAGCAGCAAATGTGAGATTTACTTCCATCCCAAAATTAGAAACTGCTTACATGAAAAAAGTAGTTTTATACAAATGCAAGACACAAAGTTATGCTTCAGTATTCATGAAAAACAGACTTTAATTAATGTTTCTAACAGATCTGCTGGTCACCAGACAAGAAGAAACATCACTAGGTTCCTCCAACGTTGTATATTCTTATAAATACAGCATAAAGGCTCCATTTTTTTGTCTCATTTTGGATTACTGTATATTTTCCTGCCTTCAATAAAGAATCATTTTCTTCCTAATTCCATTATTAATCTATATCAGCAATAATTATCAAAATATGTAATCCATTTTAAATGTCAGATTGCCCTGAACAAAATTTTTTAAAAGGATCATCATTAAAAGGCAGATTTTACATACTCTTGGGAAATGCTTTTCCGTGTTTGTGCTGTATTTACTGCATTTATTAAGTCACACAATACACATATAAGAATAAACCAGTTTAGCACATGTATTGTCCTCTAGGCCAGATTATGCGCATAACTTTTGCAGATACCCTCCTAGGGACATGAAATACCATATAATTACAAGGCTTTTTTGCAGTCTTTTAGTAAATTAAAATAGGGATAGACCGATATTGTTTTTTCAGGGCCGATACCGATTACTGACCGCCTTTCAGGCCGATAACAGCGGCCGATATTCTATACATTTAAAGATTTGAAAAATCAACACATTTTCTACACAAATCTGGTATAAACTGGACATGCTTATTAAAATTTTAAGCAATAAAAGTGAACAACTGGGAAAAATAAAGTGCTTAAAAATTAACTTATTAAATGGCTTCCCAAAACATAGAAAAATGTCATAAAATCCTTTTAAACTGTACACAGATATAAAATTAAGTCACTACTGCAAAGCTAGACACTACACGATTTCTTTAATACTCCCAGTTAAGTAGAAAAACATAGTGCAGAAAGCATAACATTTCAGCATGTTACTGCTACTTCACTAAAAACACGCCCACTTGGTACACTTACAGATAAGGGTTAAAAGTAAAGTAAAAATATATACTGCCACTTGACAGGGAAACAAAAGGACATGCTGGAATATCAGTGCTATATTTATTTATTTGCTTTATATTTTTAATATGCTCATATATTTACTGGATTGCAAATACCTTCCCTGGTACTAAGGAGTGGACTATAAGTTTCTTTATTATGTCACTTATGGCCAGTTTTATACATATGTAACAGCGCCACCTAATGGTCAGAGCATTATCTACTACTAGAGAATATTGATACTAGTCTCCTATACAGCATACATTTCAACTCAAGATTTGTTGTTGTGGACATTTAATTGATGTGCCTGAACTATAATTTTTTTAAAGTTTTTTTATATGCCCATGAAAGGGGAAAACAAAATATTTAAATTGAAAAATCGTCAAATACAGCAGCTTTAGTGAAATGTTTTGCAAATGTGTAAAATTTATCAGAATGCAACAAATAGTGTTCTATTTGTGACAGCAATTAGAAAGCAGATTGATTTTATGTATTGCTGACTCCTATGAGCAAATCAAAATAAATTTAGCTCTGTGTACTTCAGGGGAACTATGTAGCTTTAAGTGCCACTTAAAGATCACATTTTCCATTTCACAAATCATATATGTTTGTTTATGCAAGTCCATCTACAGGCCTGCCATTGGGGGTATGGTTGGTAACTGAGCTCCCAGGAACACCTGGGCTTGGACTCTGTTATTAGTGCTTTTTATTATTAGATGCTATGCTATGTCCAGCTTATATGTGCTATAGATGATTTGTGTGATGATTTGTGTCACTTAAAACTACATAGTTTCCCTGAAGTACACAGAGCTAAATTTCTTTTGATTTTCTCCATATCGGTAATATCAGTAAGTTTCTGGCCGATACCGATATTTAAGAAATTCCCTATATCGGCCCTAATAATAGGCCGCTCCGATATATCGGTCTATCCCTAAATTAAAATACCAACATAGGCCTAGATAACAAGTAAAGTGCTAGCTATTGATAGCGCATGGTGCACTAACAATACCGCACCCCGTGCTCAGATTAGCGTGCAATCTGGTATTAAAAGTCCATGGTAAAACATTTGCAGCCGACATCTACTTATATTTTCAATGGATATCGTTAAACTTCACTCAAATTACAAGTTGTGAGTTATGAAATAAAGTTTTAGGGCTAGAATGAAAGTATAACAAAACACGTGTCAAACTCCACAATTACTTGGAGGGCCCAATCTGCACTTATTTCTAGAGCAGACATAGCAGATTTGTATTGTCATCTTACATCGATGCCAATAAGGGACAGATATAACTGAGTTTCTATAGTGCTTAAACAATGGTTGGCTGAGAAAGTCTGGAGTATGATTTTCTAATTATTATTGAAATTGCAAACCCATAATTTTCAAGAAAATGGGAAACAAAATAATTGTATATAAAAGTATATTAAAGTGTTTTTTTACTACACATAAAATTAAATACATTTTTTTTACAATCTCAAGATGTATCATATTTCTTTCAGCTGAAAGTGTCACCGGGAATACAGTATAAAAATAATGGAGTTCAGGGGTTGAGAAAGTCGCTACTGCTAGTGTAGCTCTTTGATTAAAACTCTGAGATGTTTTTGGCTTCCCAAACAATGTGTGTATGATGTTTCCTGCATGCACATACACCATGTAGCTGGATAAACATAAACTGATCATTTAAAAATGTACAGAAACACACTAATTCATGCAGATGTAACCATCTGTGTAGCAATAGACGTGGGAAAGCCTTCCAAAAGACAAATCTTATTTGTGCTCTAAAAGAAACCAATGCAACCCTCAGGGGCAGATGTAGATGAAAGCATTTACAAATGGAGCATGTATTGATTACCTAGCACTGGAAATATGTACAAAAAAATCACACACAGGTAGCAGGTTTTCCTACACCCAATAGCATTCCTCTGCAATGCACTTGGGCCAACACAACCCAACCTGTGGGAACGCACAGGCAGGAGGCAAGTCCTGGCAGCCTACTATGTTTATATGCACACCCATTACAAGTGTGTATTGATAGCCAAACATGACACGCCCAATTTATGCCAGCTGGAAACATCTCATCTTGTAGCTGCTACATCCTAGAAATCACATATTTACATCTTAGCTAGATCAAGGTCTTAAAGGGACACTAAACGTAATTTTTTTTCTAAAATGATTCAGATAGAGCATGCAATTTTAAGCAACTTTCTATATTACTCCTATTATCAATTTTTCTTCGTTCTCTTGCTAACTTAATTTAAAATGCAGGAATGTGATGCATAGGAGACGGCCAATTTTTGGTTGAGAACCTGGGTTATGCTTGCTTCTTGGTGGGTAAATGTAGCCACCAATAAGCAAACTCTATCCATGGTGCTGAACCTAAAATGGGCAGGCTGCTAAGATTTACATTCATGATTGTCAAATTATCGGCTAGATTACGAGTCTTGCGTTATGAGGGGTGCAGTTTTTTCTCACCGCTCACTTCCCTGCAGCGCTGGTATTACGGGTTTTTAAAAACCCGGCGTTAACAGGCAAGAAGTGAGCGTAGAGCAAAATTGAGCTCCACACTGCACTCCAATACCAGCGCTGCTTAAGTGAGCGGTGAGCTGGTTATACGTGCTCGTGCATGATTTCCCCATTGACATCAATGGGGAGAGCCGGCTGAGAAAAAGTCTAACACCTGCCAAAAAGCAGCGTAAAACGCAGTAACGCAGCCCCATTGATTCCTATGGGGAAACACATTTTATGTTTACATCTAACACCCTAACATGAACCCCGAGTCTAAACACCCCTAATCTTACACTTATTAACCCCTAATCTGCCATCCCCGATATCGCCGATACCTACATTATACTTATTAACCCCTAATTTGCCGCCCCCGATATCGCCGCCACCTACATTATACTTATTAACCCCTAATCTACCCTTTAAACCTAAGTCTAACCCTAACACCCCTAACTTAAATATAATTTAAATAAATATAAATACAATTATCATCATTAACTAAATTATTCCTATTTAAAACTAAATACTTACCTATAAAATAAACCCTAAGCTAGATACAATATAACTAATAGTTACAGTGTAGCTAGCTTAGGGTTTATTTTTATTTTACAGGCAAGTTTGTATTTATTTTAACTAGGTAGAATAGTTACTAAATAGTTATTAACTATTTTAATAACTACCAAGCTAAAATAAATACAAATTTACCTGTAAAATGAAATCTAACCTAAGTTACACTAACACCTAACACTACAATTAAATAAGTTACCTAAATTAAATACAAATAAATAAATAAAATAAAATAAGCTAAATTACAAAAAAAAAAACCACTAAATTACAGAAAATAAAAATCAAATTACAAGATCTTTAAACTAATTACACCTAATCTAAGAGCACTATCAAAATAAAAAAGCCCCCCCCCAAATAAAAAAACCCTAGCCTAAACTAAACTATCAATAGCCCTTAAAAGGGCCTTTTGCGGGGCATTGCCCCAAATAAATCAGCTCTTTTACCTGAAAAAGAAATACAAACAACCCCCCAACAGTAAAACCCACCACCCACACAACCAACCCCCCAAATAAAACCCTAACTAAAAAAACCTAAGCTCCCCATTGCCCTGAAAAGGGCATTTGGATGGGCATTGCCCTTAAAAGGGCATTTAGCTCTATTGTTGCCCAAAGCCCTAACCTAAAAATAAAACCCACCCAATACACCCTTAAAAAATCCTAACACTAACCCCCGAAGATTCGCTTACCGGGAGAAGTCTTCATCCAAGCGGCAAGATGTCCTCAACGAAGCCGGCTGAAGTGGTCCTCCAGATGGGCAAAAGTGGTCCTCCAGACTGGCAGAAGTCTTCATCCAGACGGCATCTTCTATCTTCATCCTTCCGACGCGGAGCAGCTCCATCTTCAAGACATCCGGTGCGGAGCATCCTCTTCCAACGACGGCTTCTTCGGAATGAAGGTACCTTTAAGTGATTCTATCAGCCAATTGGAATTAAGGTAGAAAAAATCCTATTGGCTGATGCAATAAGCCAATAGGATTGAACTTCAATCCTGTTGGCTGGTCCAATCAGCCAATAGGATTGAGCTTGCATTCTTTTGGCTGCTCCAATCAGCCAATAGAATGCAAGCTCAATCTTATTGGCTGATTGGATCAGCCAATAGGATTGGAGTTCAATCCTATTGGCTGATTGCATCAGCCAATAGGATTTTTTCTACCTTAATTCCGATTGGCTGATAGAATTCTATCAGTCAATCGGAATCTAAGGGACACCATCTTGGATGACGTCACTTAAAGGTAAATTCATTCATTCCGAAGAAGCCGTCGTTGGAAGAGGATGCTCCTCACCGGATGTTTTGAAGATGGAGCTGCTCAGCGTCGGAAGGATGAAGATAGAAAATGCCGTCTGGATGAAGACTTCTGCCCGTCTGGAGGACCACTTCTGCCCGCTTCGTTGAGGACATCTTGCAGCTTGGATGAAGACTTCTCCCAGTAGGTGAATCTTCGGGGGTTAGTGTTAGGATTTTTTAAGGGTGTATTGGGTGGGTTTTATTTTTAGGTTAGGGCTTTGGGCAGCAATAGAGCTAAATGCCCTTTTAAGGGCAATGCCCATCCAAATGTCCTTTTCAGGGCAATGGGGAGCTTAGGTTTTTTTAGTTAGGGTTTTATTTGGGGGGTTGGTTGTGTGAGTGGTGGGTTTTACTGTTGGGGGGCTGTTTGTATTTCTTTTTCACGTAAAAGAGCTGATTTATTTGGGGCAATGCCCCGCAAAAGGCCCTTTTAAGGGCTATTGATAGTTTAGTTTAGGCTAGGGTTTTTTTATTTTGGGGGGGCTTTTTTTATTTTGATAGGGCTATTAGATTAGGTATAATTAGTTTAAAGATCTTGTAATTTGTTTTTTATTTTCTGTAATTTAGTGTTTGTTTTTGTAATTTAGCTTATTTTATTTAATTTATGTAATTGTATTTAATTTAGGTAAGTTATTTAATTGTAGTGTAGTGTTAGGTGTTAGTGTAACTTAGGTTAGGTTTTATTTTACAGGTAAATTTGTATTTATTTTAGCTAGGTAGTTATTAAATAGTTAATAACTATTTAGTAAACTATTCTACCTAGTTAAAATAAATACAAACTTGCCTGTAAAATAAAAATAAACCCTAAGCTAGCTACAATGTAACTATTAGTTATATTGTATTTAGCTTAGGGTTTATTTTATAGGTAAGTATTTAGGTTTAAATAGGAATAATTTAGTTAATGATATTAATTTTATTTATATTTATTTAAATTATATTTAAGTTAGGGGGTGTTAGGGTTAGACTTAGGTTTAAAGGGTTAATACATTTAGAATAGTGGCGGCAATGTTAGGGGCGGCAGATTAGGGGTTAATAAGTATAATGTATGTGTCAGCGATGTTGGGGGCAGCAGATTAGGGGTTAATAAGTATAATGTAGGTGGCGGCGATGTCCGGAGAGGCAGATTAGGGGTTAATAATTTTATTTTAGTGTTTGCGATGCGGGAGAGCCTGGGTTTAGAAGTTAATAGGTAGTTTATGGGTGTTAGCGTACTTTTTAGCACTTTAGTTATGAGTTTTATGCTACAGCTTTGTAGCGTAAAACTCATAACTACTGACTTTAAAATGCGTTACGAATCTTGGCGGTAGAGGCTGTACCGCTCACTTTTTGGCCTCCCAGGCAGACTCGTAATACCGGCGCTATGGAAGTCCCATAGAAAAAAGCCTTTACGAAATTTACGTAAGTTGGTTTGCGGTAAGGCCAAAAAAGTGTGTGGTACACCTATACCTGCAAGACTAGTAATAGCAGCGGGCGTAAAAAAGCAGCGTTAGGACCTGATAACGCTGCTTTCTTACCTTAACGCACAACTCGTAATCTAGCCGAAAGATAGCAAGAGAACGAAGAAAAATTGATAAAAAGTTAATTAAAATTGCATGCTCTATGTGAATCATGAAATAAAAAATTTGGGTTCAGTGTCCCTTTAAGCAACATAAAAGGTCCCTTACATTTTCTTCAGATTTTACATGTAGGTAAAAAAAAACAAAAAACGTTTCTAGCCTTAAAGGGACACTGAAGCCAAATTTTTTCTTTCGTTGATTCAGATAGAGCATGCACTTTTAAACAACTTTCTAATTTACAACTATTATCAATTTTTCTTCGTTCTCTTGCTTTCTTTATTTAAAAAAAAAAAAAAAGGCATGTAAGCAATTTTTTGGGTTCAGAACCATGGAAAGCACTTGTTTATTGGTAGATGAATTTACCCACCAATCAGCAAGAACAACACAGTGTGTACACCAAAAATGGTCCGGCATCGAAACTTACATTCTTGCATTTCAAACAAAGATACCAAGAGAATGAAAATAATTTGATAATAGGAGTAAATTAGAAAGTTGCTTAAGATTGCATGCTCTATATGAATAACAATAAAAAAATTGGGTTCAGTGTCCCTTTAAAGGGACAGTGTACACTATTTTTATATAAAACACAAAGTTATGCTTCAGTATTCCTGAAAAACAGACTTTAAATTAATGTTTCTGACACATCTGCTGGTCACCAGACAAGAAAAAAACATCACTAGGTTCCTCCAACGTTGTATATATTTATAGATACAGTATAAATGTTAAATTTTTGTCTCATTCTAGTATACTGTATATTTTCCTGCCTTAGATACAGAATCATTTTCTTCCTAATTACATTGCGTTCTTAACAATTAATCTATATCAGCAATAGGGGACTATTCCCGAAGCGTCATTGTTTTTAATCTTTAAATAAAGTGATTATATTAGCACTGCAGAATCTGTTGGAGCAATGCTGATCAGGATAGACACTGGCATGAGAGGTATTCATGTTAACATCCACCAAAAAGCAGTGCTTAATGCTAGGCTGCAGCTTCAAAGATAAATCAGATATTATCATAGTTCACTAGGAACTTAGCTGCAGAAATAGAAATAATTTTTCTGTCAATATACAAAAACTGGTATGGGCCACTGTTCAAAAAGGATAACTGCAAACTAATAAAGTGCTCAGAAGAAATAATGAAGGAAATAATAGGGGGTATATGACACCCTTAAACAAAGACTATACATATTACTGCATATTATTGTATATTGCGATTACAAATGGTAATGTATATGACATCTGATACCATTGCGCATCTGTCTTATTGTACAGATCAAGAAATATACACTTATATTATCTCCTACACTACCACCAGCATACAATTTCTGCTTGTACAAGAATTTTGTTAAAATGAGATCAAAGTACTGAATATTCCTCCCTTGTTCAGACACATCAGAATGACTTGCACATGTTTTCATATTTTCAATATTTATAATTTATCAATACATAAGTATGGATCACTGGAGATCTAAGATGTTGCGGTGAACTGAAGTGTGCACTTTTAGTTTATTGCAACTAACAAATGTAGGTTTTATATAAATGATTGCATTATTCCAGCAAGACTTTTGCATAAACAGCATTCACCTTATTAGTGGTAACCAAAAGACTATTCTGGTTACAACCCATAACATCGATGATGCCCACCATGGCCAGGAAAATGTCACATAAACGGGCTTGTCCTACCACACCATATAACAGTTATGAATAATATATGGCTTTTGCCTACCTCAGTCAAGAAAGACTCGTGAAATGACATCTCATCAAAAACCTCTGTTTTCAAGCGACCTGCAACAAAATGAATGATATGATTATTTGTGCATAATAGTAAGAGAGCCTATACATGGTACGGACAGATATTGAAAATTCCCAGGAATCTGTTTGACAATGCCCAGATATTTGCTCACAAGCATCACTCAGTGAGGCCACACAGCATGATTCCCATCTTACCTCGGCTTAGCACAGCTCCGCTCTCCTGGTACTCCTGGATCTCCGCATCCTTCCTGCCAAGCAGGAGAGACAGTTTGTGCACCTGAAGTTCAAGCGCCTCTGTCATGCTCATTAAGGGGCACAGAAAGTGACGGAAAACCTTCAAGAACAAAACAAAAAAGTGATTTTCATAAATAAAATGAGGACTTTTTTTTTATTTATGTATTGGAAATTATTCACAACAGTACAACAAATAAATGTTTAAAAATAATTTAAAATAGTTATTTTATTAGTACAATGTGCATTGTTGTGCAGTCCTGGGGAACACCTTGAAAAGCCTCTTGAATATGTTGTTTATCCTATTAACTTTGCTTTGGCCAACTAGGGACAGATATAAATGAGCTTCTTCAAATATCAGCCTATCACTGTGCAGCGTGTGTGAAGGGCGGGGGTTCTACATTCCATGAAATGCAGTCCAGCCTCTCTGAGTTAGTGGAAACACTCAATATCATTTAAATTACAGGAAAAGTATGCAAAACAAGTCATGCAAATGAACTGCAATGTTTTGTAAATGATGCATAATTAAACATTTTAACAGAGATATAAGTTTGAGTTTAATTACATGCTCAAAATGCGATTCCCCACAAAGGTCTAGCTTAGAAGTGGAGCAACTGATAATATACGCTGCATGATTTTGTGCCCCGTCCAATCAGCCAAATGCACAATCGGGTATTACGCGTTGTTAGCTAAAATGTTTAACCAAAGCATTATTTTTTTTAAACACACCAGATATTTATATAGCTCACCCTATATTTTTAATTAGAAGCTGTAGTAGTGCACACATTGTGTTCTCATTACTGCTTTCTCTTTTAGCCTGATATTAAGTATTATCACTTGCTATTGTGCATTCAAAAACATAGGTGTGAAGCAAAGAATTTAACCAAATACTCTATCACTTTTTACTTGATCAGAATATTTCTGCCCAAGTGTTCTCCAACATGAATTTTAGTGTAAATTCTCATAGAATTGTATTATCTGACGTAAATTACACACCTGAATAGTGTAGTGCTCACTATAAAACCTCATGCATGATATCTATTAAAGGGACAGTCTACTTGATTTGTTATGGTTTAAAAGACAGATAATCCTTTACTACCTATTCCCCAGGTTTGCTCCAAGTAGACTGTTCCTTTAACCATGTACTTGAAATAACAGCACAAAAATGCATTTTATCCCATGCTGTTTGCATTTTTGTATTCAATTTGTAATCTGGTCGAAAATGTTTAAAGGGACAAACAAAATATTTTTCTTTCACTATTCGGACAAGCATACAAAATAAACAACTTTCCAATTTACTTCTATTATTTAATTTGCTTCAGTCTCTTGGTATCATTTGTTGAAGGAACAGCAATGCACTACTGGGAGCTAGGTGAAAGCCAATGACAGGAGACATATATGTGCAGCCACCAATCAGCAGCTTCTGAGTCTACCTAGGTATACTTTTCAACAAAGGATACAAACAGAACAAAACAAATTAGATAATAGAATTAAATGGGAAAGTTATTTAAAGTTGCATGCTGTATCTGAATCATGAAATAAAAAGAAAAATGTAGTTTCATGTTCCTTTACTTACGAATAATAATAATAACCTTGTTGTGTACTTAATTATTTATTTTGTCTGCTGTTCCTGTAATTTAGCTCTGAGATTTGTATTAATTGTGTCTCTCCAAAAGGCTGAAGTGTACAGTGCAAAATCCAGAACTCAGACCTTATACAAAGATTTCCAGATCACTACAGGAGCTTATTTGTTTATTCCCATGACTGGAAACACCAAAAGCAAGGTGATAAACAATGCTCAAAAATCTTTTCAATGTGTATATCCCTTGACTGCAAAACAATGCAAATTTTGCTAACAGGTTAAATGCTTTTAAAACATTTATAATGCTTTTGATAGCCAGTGTTTGGCTGAAAACCCAACAAGACATATGCTCTCTACAATTTATAAACTGACCCCACCACATGACACCCTCCCTTGGTAAACACACAGGTGGAACCCAGACCTAAACGCGCAGATAGATGCAAAGGACTGGGGGAAATTTTTTCAGGCACACAAAACTTCCTCTGTACAAGAAACAAATTACAAATTCTTATCAATGTGGTACCTTACACCTACTAGAATAAGGCATATATACAAAAAGGCTAATGGGAAATGTTGGAGAGGCTGCAGAGAAGAGGCTGACCTCCTACATATATGGTGGGGTGTGACAGAACTGCCCCATACTGGCAGGAGATCCTCGCATACATTAGTGACAAATTCTCAATTCACATACCAACAGACCCAAAGATCCTGATCTTCCACTCACTACCCAAGATCAAGGAGTTGGTTAAACACTCACTTCTAAACATCTTCCTCAACTGCGCAATAGCCCTCTTTCTCCAAAACTGGAAATCCACCACAATACCCACTTTGGACCAATGGAAACAAAGTGGCCAATATACTACAAGAAGAAAGATGCCATTACCTACAGACGGGAAAAGTAGAGATTCATGAGCTCATGCTGGAAATGTGGTCCACGGCCACTAACAATTACATAAATATATATATATATATATATATATATATATATATATATATATATATATATATATATATATACACAGTCTAGACAGGACAGCATAATCTTACCCCATCCGTATGGAACTTCCAAGGTGCGCTGCAATAAAGTGTATGAAGTGTCCCAAGAAGAAGCAGGCACTCACTGGACTTAATACAATTTCCTTTTATTCCCAGTATTAAACAAACATAACGTTTCGGCACATCACATGTGCCTTTGTCAAATGTCACCAAGCAAAATGTAACCTAGCACCTAAACCACCGCGCTGCATGGAAATGACTGTGTCTCAGGTAACCAAGGGAACACCGGGTAAACAAATACCTCCGGTCACCATGAAAATGCGTGAAACAGGAGCGTATAGAGCCAGGCACCCGATGGGCACAATTACTAAGTAATAGCATAACTGGGCCATGAGTGAATGCCCAATGCAGACACACCAGTGATAAATATTTACAATGAAAAAATGGTATCTACATATTGAATACTGGGGTATTAAACACATTTTGAGAATGGTGTCTTCTTAAAACGCTACATAAACCCAAGGTTAAACAAAAGACACAGCCCTCTATACCCAACACGGTATCAAGGCATGTGGGATGTAGCAAAGAAACAAATCCACTATTAAATGTTATAGTTGTATTAGCATCATACACTAGAGGAGTAAGTAGAAACACATCATAACAGGATGACTCCCTTGGTGTCCATAGTTATTTATAGCAACAGCCAAAGTCTATATTGGCATTAAGTCCCCGAGGTGCTACTGTATCCAGGGTGAAGATCCACCGGGCTTCCATCCTCAGCAATGCTCGGCCTCTATCACCACCCCGCCTGTGGCGAGGAACATGGTCAATCAATATAACCCGTAATGAAGCGACATTGTGGCCTGCTTCCGCAAAGTGGCGTGCCACCGGCTGTTCCGACCGTCCCTTGTCAATGGCCTGACGGATGGCTGTCTTGTGATTGGCCAGACGTTCCTTGAACGGTGTCACTGTTTTGCCAATGTAATATTTGGAACAAGGACAGATAATGGCATAAACCACAAACTCCGAAGAACAGGTGAGTCTGTGCTTAATTTTGTATCGCTTATTGTTGTGTGGATGTTGAAAGGTGGTCCCAGCCAAAAGGTTATTGCATGTGACGCAACTGCCACACCTGTAGCATCCTGGTTTTTTTTCAGACATCTCAGCGATCTGTTTCTCCTTACGGAGTCATCCGTGTTATTGCGTGTATTGGGTCGTCCGCAATAACACGGATGACTCCCGTAAGGAGAAAGAGATCGCTGAGATGTCTGAAAAATTTCTGGAGAGGGGCTATCCACCTACGCTTATAGAACAACAATGCTGCAAGGCAAGAGGTCTAACCCAAGACTCAGCAAACACCAAAATAACTAGGAATGAACAACCTAAACGGCTGAACTTTATAACAACTTACACCCCGGGGTCTAAGTTGGTACAGAATGTGAACAAAAAGAACTGGTTAATGTTGTCTAAGGACACGAGCCTTCCCTTTATGGATACGCCAGAACCAAGAGTGGTATATAAACGGGCGAGTAACCTTAGGGATCTACTGGTGCTAAGTGACCCAACACACTGTTATGAGAAACAGATGTGGTTGACCAGAGGCAAACCAGGATGCTACAGGTGTGGCAGTTGCGTCACATGCAATAACCTTTTGGCTGGGACCACCTTTCAACATCCACACAACAATAAGCGATACAAAATTAAGCACAGACTCACCTGTTCTTCGGAATTTGTGGTTTATGCCATTATCTGTCCTTGTTCCAAATATTACATTGGCAAAACAGTGACACCGTTCAAGGAACGTCTGGCCAATCACAAGACAGCCATCCGTCAGGCCATTGACAAGGGACGGTCGGAACAGCCGGTGGCACGCCACTTTGCGGAAGCGGGCCACAATGTCGCTTCATTACGGGTTATATTGATTGACCATGTTCCTCGCCACAGGCGGGGTGGTGATAGAGGCCGAGCATTGCTGAGGATGGAAGCCCGGTGGATCTTCACCCTGGATACAGTAGCACCTCGGGGACTTAATGCCAATATAGACTTTGGCTGTTGCTATAAATAACTATGGACATCAAGGGAGTCATCCTGTTATGATGTGTTTCTACTTACTCCTCTAGTGTATGATGCTAATACAACTATAACATTTAATAGTGGATTTGTTTCTTTGCTACATCCCACATGCCTTGATACCGTGTGGGGTATAGAGGGCTGTGTCTTTTGTTTAACCTTGGGTTTATGTAGCGTTTTAAGAAGACACCATTCTCAAAATGTGTTTAATACCCCTGTATTCAATATGTAGATACCATTTTTTCATTGTAAATATTTATCACTGGTGTGTCTGCATTGGGCATTCACTCATGGCCCAGTTATGATATCACTTAGTAATTGTGCCCATCGGTTGCCTGGCTGTATACGCTCCTGTTTCACGCATTTCCATGGTGACCGGTAGTATTTGTTTACCCGGTGTTCCCTTGGTTACCTGAGACACAGTCATTTCCATGCAGCGCGGTAAGGCGTGATGACGTCATCACGCGTCTGCGTGGAATCAGCTGTAATTGAATGCTCAGGTATGATGATTATGTGTGGGAAGGAGCGGCCCAGCCATGCATGCTGATTGGCGGTCACTTGGATATGGGTGGGTATTTAAGGTGTGTGTTTTGGGGATTGCATTATCCGGTCTGTATACCATTGATAAAGGCTCACGGTAGGGCCAAAACGTCTGGTTTCTCACTTACCAAATAAATCGGATCTTTGAAAAATTCCTGTGTGCCGGCTGTTCTTGGATCTCACTAGACAACGGAGGCCGTCCGTTGGATCCAGTTCTATTTCACTGTATATATATATATATATATATATATATATATATATATATACACACAGGGAGTGCAGAATTATTAGGCAAGTTGTATTTTTGAGGATTCATTTTATTACTGAACAACAACCATGTTCTCAATGAACCCAAAAAACTCATTAATATCAAAGCTGAATAGTTTTGGAAGTAGTTTTTAGTTTGTTTTTAGTTATAGCTATTTTAGGGGGATATCTGTGTGTGCAGGTGACTATTACTGTGCATAATTATAAGGCAACTTAACAAAAAACAAATATATACCCATTTCAATTATTTATTTTTACCAGTGAAACCAATATAACATCTCAACATTCACAAATATACATTTCTGACATTCAAAAACAAAACAAAAACAAATCAGTGACCAATATAGCCACCTTTCTTTGCAAGGACAATCAAAAGCCTGCCATCCATGGATTCTGTCAGTGTTTTGATCTGTTCACCATCAACATTGCGTGCAGCAGCAACCACAGCCTCCCAGACACTGTTCAGAGAGGTGTACCGTTTTCCCTCCTTGTAAATCTCACATTTGATGATGGATCACAGGTTCTCAATGGGGTTCAGATCAGGTGAACAAGGAGGCCATGTCATTAGATTTTCTTCTTTTATACCCTTTCTTGCCAGCCACGCTGTGGAGTACTTGGACGCGTGTGATGGAGCATTGTCCTGCATGAAAATCATGTTTTTCTTGAAGGATGCAGACTTCTTCCTGTACCTCTGCTTGAAGAAGGTGTCTTCCAGAAACTGGCAGTAGGACTGGGAGTTGAGCTTGACTCCATCCTCAACCCGAAAAGGCCCCACAAGCTCATCTTTGATGATACCAGCCCAAACCAGTACTCCACCTCCACCTTGCTGGCGTCTGAGTCGGACTGGAGCTCTCTGCCCTTTACCAATCCAGCCACGGGCCCATCCATCTGGCCCATCAAGACTCACTCTCATTTCATCAGTCCATAAAACCTTAGAAAAATCAGTCTTGAGATATTTCTTGGCCCAGTCTTGACGTTTCAGCTTGTGTGTCTTGTTCAGTGGTGGTTGTCTTTCAGCCTTTCTTACCTTGGCCATGTCTCTGAGTATTGCACACCTTGTGCTTTTGGGCACTCCAGTGATGTTGCAGCTCTGAAATATGGCCAAACTGGTGGCAAGTGGCATCTTGGCAGCTGCACGCTTGACTTTTCTCAGTTCATGGGCAGTTATTTTGCGCCTTGGTTTTTCCACACGCTTCTTGCGACCCTGTTGACTATTTTGAATGAAACGCTTGATTGTTCGATGATCACGCTTCAGAAGCTTTGCAATTTTAAGAGTGCTGCATCCCTCTGCAAGATATCTCACTATTTTTGACTTTTCTGAGCCTGTCAAGTCCTTCTTTTGACCCATTTTGCCAAAGGAAAGGAAGTTGCCTAATAATTATGCACACCTGATATAGGGTGTTGATGTCATTAGACCACACCCCTTCTCATTACAGAGATGCACATCACCTAATATGCTTAATTGGTAGTAGGATTTCGAGCCTATACAGCTTGGAGTAAGACAACATGCATAAAGAGGATGATGTGGTCAAAATACTCATTTGCCTAATAATTCTGCACTCCCTGTATATATATATATATATATATATATATATATATATACCTATTAAACTTCGAGCACACTACATATACGCAAAGCAAACATTCAGATATAAACACCACATTCAAACACTCAAACAAACCTATGTGAAGTTGGCACCCCATGTTTGTAAAAACTGAATTAAAATATACCATTCGTTTGTGCTGCGTTTGTGCTGATTTGTGCCGCAAAAACCAACGTTTGTGCCGGTTTGGTTTAGGAGATATTGCACATTATTTTTTTATGAAACCCCGCCCACTTTGCACCCCATGTTATGCAATTTTAAAAACAAATATACCATTTGTTTGTGCTGCATTTGTGCTGGTTTGTGCCACAAAAACGAACGTTTGTGCCGGTTTGGTTTCGGAGATATAGCGCATTATATTTGCTGAAACTCCGCCCACTTTGCACCCCATGTTATGCAATTTTAAAAACAAATATACCATTTGTTTGTGCTGCGTTTGTGCTGATTTGTGCTGCAAAAACGAACGTTTGTGCTGTTTTAATTTCGGAGATATAGCACATTATTTTTTATGAAACCCCGCCCACTTTGCACCCCATGTTATTCAATTTTAAAAACAAATATACCATTCGTTTGTGCTGCGTTTGTGCTGATTTGTGCCGCAAAAACTAACGTTTGTGCCGGTTTGGTTTTGGAGATATTGCGCATTATTTTTTATGAAACCCCGCCCACTTTGCACCCCATGTTATGCAATTTTAAAAACAAATATACCATTTGTTTGTGCTGCGTTTGTGCTGGTTTGTGCTGCAAAAACGAACGTTTGTGCCGGTTTGTTTTCAGAGATATAGCGCATTATATTTGCTGAAACTCCGCCCACTTTGCACCCCATGTTATGCAATTTTAAAAACAAATATACCATTTGTTTGTGCTGCGTTTGTGCTGGTTTGTGCCGCAAAAACGAACGTTTGTGCCGGTTTGGTTTCGGAGATATAGCGCATTATTTTTATGAAACCCCGCCCACTTTGCACCCCATGTTATTCAATTTTAAAAACAAATATACCATTTGTTTGTGCTGTGTTTGTGCTGATTTGTGCCGCAAAAACTAACGTTTGTGCCGGTTTGGTTTAGGAGATATTGCGCATTATTTTTTATGAAACCCCGCCCACTTTGCACCCCATGTTATGCAATTTTAAAAACAAATATACCATTTGTTTGTGCTGGTTTGTGCCGCAAAAACGAACGTTTGTGCTGGTTTGTTTTCGGAGATATAGCACATTATATTTGCTGAAACTCCGCCCACTTTGCACCCCATATTATGCAATTTTAAAAACAAATATACCATTTGTTTGTGCTGCGTTTGTGCTGGTTTGTGCCGCAAAAACGAACGTTTGTGCCGGTTTGGTTTCGGAGATATAGCGCATTATATTTGCTGAAACTCCGCCCACTTTGCACCCCATGTTATGCAATTTTAAAAACAAATATACCATTTGTTTGTGCTGCGTTTGTGCTGATTTGTGCTGCAAAAACGAACGTTTGTGCTGTTTTGGTTTCGGAAATATAGCGTATTAATTTTTATGAAACCCCGCCCACTTTGCACCCCATGTTATTCAATTTTAAAAACAAATATACCATTTGTTTGTGCTGCGTTTGTGCTGATTTGTGCCGCAAAAACTAACGTTTGTGCCGGTTTGGTTTAGGAGATATTGCGCATTATTTTTTATGAAACCCCGCCCACTTTGCACCCCATGTTATGCAATTTTAAAAACAAATATACCATTTGTTTGTGCTGCGTTTGTGCTGATTTGTGCCGCAAAAACAAACGTTTGTGCCGGTTTGGTTTAGGAGATATTGCGCATTATTTTTTATGAAACCCCGCCCACTTTGCACCCCATGTTATGCAATTTTAAAAACAAATATACCATTTGTTTGTGCTGGTTTGTGCCGGTTTGTTTTCGGAGATATAGCGCATTATATTTGCTGAAACTCCGCCCACTTTGCACCCCATGTTATGCAGTTTTAAAAACAAATATACCATTTGTTTGTGCTGCGTTTGTGCTGATTTGTGCTGCAAAAACGAACGTTTGTGCTGTTTTGGTTTCGGAGATATAGCGCATTATATTTGCCTTATATTATATTAGTCTCAAAATCAGAGCAATGTTATTTAAGAATAAGCAAAAACTATCAGTTTAAAAAAAAAAAAAAAAAAAAAAAAACTTTATGGGCTATATAAATAGATCATCTACAAAACATTTATGCAAAGAAAAAATGTGTATAATGTCCCTTTAATCACTGGTGTTCTATATTTCCCTTAACACAACACGACACAAACGTTCGTTTTTGCGGCACAAATCAGCACAAACACAGCACAAACAAACAGTATATTTGTTTTTAAAATTGAATAACATGGGGTTCAAAGTGGGCAGGGTTTCATAAAAAATAATGCGCTATATCTCCGAAACCAACATGGGGTGCAAAGTGCGCGTGGTTCATAAAAAATAATGCGCTATATCTCCGAAACCAAAACAGCACAAACGTTCGTTTTTGCAGCACAAATGAGCACAAACGAAGCACAAACAAATGGTATATTTGTTTTTAAAATTGCATAACATGGGGTGCAAAGTGGGCGGAGTTTCAGCAAATATAATGCGCTATATCTCCGAAACCAAACCGGCACAAACGTTTGTTTTTGCGGCACAAACCAGCACAAACGCAGCACAAACAAATGGTATATTTGTTTTTAAAATTGCATAACATGGGGTGCAAAGTGGGCGGGGTTTCATAAAAAATAATGCGCAATATCTCCTAAACCAAACCGGCACAAACGTTAGTTTTTGCGGCACAAATCAGCACAAACGCAGCACAAACGAATGGTATATTTGTTTTTAAAATTGAATAACATGGGGTGCAAAGTGGGCGGGGTTTCATAAAAAATAATGCGCAATATCTCCGAAACCAAAACAGCACAAACGTTCGTTTTTGCAGCACAAATCAGCACAAACGCAGCACAAACAAATGGTATATTTGTTTTTAAAATTGCATAACATGGGGTGCAAAGTGGGCGGAGTTTCAGCAAATATAATGCGCTATATCTCTGAAACCAAACCGGCACAAACGTTCGTTTTTGCGGCACAAACCAGCACAAACGCAGCACAAACAAATGGTATATTTGTTTTTAAAATTGCATAACATGGGGTGCAAAGTGGGCGGGGTTTCATAAAAAATAATGCGCAATATCTCCTAAACCAAACCGGCACAAACGTTAGTTTTTGCGGCACAAATCAGCACAAACGCAGCACAAACGAATGGTATATTTGTTTTTAAAATTGAATAACATGGGGTGCAAAGTGGGCGGGGTTTCATAAAAAATAATGCGCAATATCTCCGAAACCAAAACAGCACAAACGTTCGTTTTTGCAGCACAAATCAGCACAAACGCAGCACAAACAAATGGTATATTTGTTTTTAAAATTGCATAACATGGGGTGCAAAGTGGGCGGAGTTTCAGCAAATATAATGCGCTATATCTCTGAAACCAAACCGGCACAAACGTTCGTTTTTGCGGCACAAACCAGCACAAACGCAGCACAAACAAATGGTATATTTGTTTTTAAAATTGCATAACATGGGGTGCAAAGTGGGCGGGGTTTCATAAATAAATAATGTGCAATATCTCCTAAACCAAACCGGCACAAACGTTGGTTTTTGCGGCACAAATCAGCACAAACGCAGCACAAACGAATGGTATATTTTAATTCAGTTTTTACAAACATGGGGTGCCAACTTCACATAGGTCTCAAACAACCCTACCATACCACCATCGCACACTCCTCTTTCATTCTCTCTCTTTTTTTTTTTATCTCTCCCTCCTTCGCTTCTTTCCCTCCTCCCTCCTGATATTCCATCCCAACATTCAGGCCACAGGATCAACTAGACCATAATACTGTTGACAATCAAAACTGTTAATTGAACCTTGTTGATATCACAGGTTAACTCTATCCTTCATGAAACAAGAACCTTGGTGTACCTACTGAACTTTTGTTGTTTATATATCTTCTGTTTAAAAAAACTTAAAATTACGAGCTTTAAGCTAAAGCCAATAACATCACATTGACGGACTATGAACAATTGTCAAACACAAAGGACTCCGCCTCTCTACCCATTAATACACCACCTTTCAGAGAGGAAAGCCTCTTGTTTAAAAGAACTTAATTTACCTCTAACTATTGGCTGTTTATGACATGTTGTAAAACCATTATTACTTTTTTCAATAAAGCTCATTGCTTACATATTGATATATACTATGCATATGTATAAAAACAATGCAAAACAAAGCCATGTTGTTGTATGTACAGGCTACTTATGTTCGCAAAAAGGAGATCATTAATGTGGTTTACATTTTTCAAAAGTTTTGCACACATATGTATAAATTGCAATTTGCAGTTCAGGTCATTAAAAAGATGTCTACTACTAAGAATAATAACTTAAAACTTAAAGAGATACTGAACCCAATTTTTTTCTTTTGTCATTCAGATAGAGCATGCAATTTTAAGCAACTTTCTAATTTACTCCTATTATCAATTTTTCTTCGTTCTCTTGCTATCTTTATTTGAAAAAGAAAGTCAGAACCCTGGACAGCACTTTTTTATTGGTGGATGAATTTATCCACCAATCAGCAAGAACAACTCAGGTTGTTCATCAAAAATGGTCCGGCATCTAAACTTACATTCTTGCTTTTCAAAAAAAATAGCAAGAGAATGAAGAACATTTGATAATAGGAGTAAATTAGAATGTTGCTTAAAATTGCATGCTCTATATGAATCACAAAAGAAAAAATTTGGGTTCAGTGTCCCTTTAAGGCAGGTCTTGATACATTACAAGAGACACAGCCGATCTACATTTCATATAAATATGTCCACCTTTAAAGAACATAATACTCATATGCTAAATCACTTGAACGTGATGCAGTATAACTGTAAAAAGCTGACAAGAAAGTATCACCTGAGCTTCTCTATGTAAAAAAGGAAGATATTTTACCTCAACATTTCTTCAGTTCACAATAGTAAGTGCTCTGTGAACAGTTATCGTTCAGCGCATGTTAGAAGAAAAAAGGAAAAACAACAGTCAACATCAGCTTCAACAGTGCTAATGTCACACTTTGCTTTACTGTAATCTAATGAGATTTCACTGAAATCTCACAAGATTTCAGAGCCTTAAAGGGATACTTAACCCAAATGTTTTCTTTCCTGATTCAGATAGAGCATGCAATTTTAGGCAACTTTCTAATTTACTCCTATAATCAATTTTTCTTCGTTCTCTTGCTATCTTTATTTAAAAAGCAGATATGTAAAGCTTAGGAGCTGGGCAATTTTTGGTTCAGAACATGGGTTAAGCTTGCTTATTGGTGGCTAAATTTAGCCACCAATATGCAAGCGCTATCCAGGGTGCTGAGCCTAAAATGGTCCGGCTCCTAAGCTTTATATTCCTGCTTTTTTAAATAAAGATACCAATAGAATGAAGAAAAATTGATAATTGGAGCAAATTAGAAAGTTGCTTAAATTGCATGCTCTATCTGAATCATGCAAGAAAAAATTTGGGTTTAGTGTCCCTTTAAACTGAGAAGGAAAATAACATGACTTTACCTGCACATGTCAGATGCATACTCCCTTGCAAGTCCTGAGACTAGCATCCTGATTTTGTACAATGGGAAGTGGCTACGGAGGAAATTTGAAGGTAAAATATCTTAATTTTTTACATAGAGATGTTCAGGTAATATTTTCTAGTCAGCTTTTTACAGCTATGCTGCATCACTTTCAAGTGTTTCAAAATGTGGGTATTATTTCCCTTTAACAAAAGTTATAAGAACAAACATTGCTACTACTAAAGGACAGGCTAGCTATTCATTTACTGTCACAATCATCAGTTTTACAGAGGACATTTCATGGGCCCTTTTTAATATGTAAGGGCCAAAGCATCAGCAAGAAAGCATTCTTCATATATATGTATACTGATTGCAAGATATATATGTAGGGCTCTCACTATTCATTAGTGGAGTTGTGACTGTGTTTTACATGTTATTAAGGTGTGGATAGTACTGAATACAGCTCCATATGCATATAGTGCCCTCTTGTGCCCCTTAAACAAAATACATTTCACAAAAAGCAAGAAAAAAATCTAATATTACTTCAAATTTAATATTTTATATAATATCTCAGTTATACTAGCATCTTTATTAAAGTCGCATGCTAACATTAAATCCATGGTATACATTGACCTGCATTTATAATATTCAACAAAATAATTCTGATTTTAGTGATGTACAATATTAATATTGTACCTCACTAAAATCAGATAGAGCATGCAATTAAAAAAAAAAATTCACATTTGCTTCATTGCCTTAAAAGGGACACTGAACCAAATTTTTTCTTTCATAATTCAGGTAAAGCATGCAATTTTAAACAACTTTCTACTTTACTCATATTATCAATTTGTCTTTGTTCTCTTGGTATCTATTTGAAAAAGCAGAAATGTAAGCTTAGGAGCCAGCCCATTCTTGGTTCAGCACCATGGGTAGTGTATGCTAATTAATGGCTACATTTTAGTCACCAATCAGCAAGCACTACCCAGGTGCTAAACCAAAGATGGGCTGGCTCCTAAGCGTAGATTCCTGCGTTTTCAAATAAAGATACCAAGAGCTCAAAGAAAAATTTATAATAGGAGTAAATTAGAAAGTTGCTTCAAAATTGCTGCTCTATCTGAATCATGAAAGAAAAAATTTGGGTTTAGTGTCCCTTTAATATCTTTTGTTGTAGTAAATCTAGGTAGGCCCAGGTACGTATTTAACACTCCATAGCAGCTGTGTTTGCAACAATGTATAATATTGCTATAAACACTGCTACCACAGAGTGCTAAAAACACATGCACATACCTGAGCTCATATCATGAAAGTTTGACTTAAAGGAATAATATAGTCGAAATTAAACTTTTATGATTCAGATAGAGCAGGCAATTTTAAGCAACTTTCTAATTTACTCCTATTATCAATTTTTTTTGTTCTCTTGGTATCTTTATTTGAATGTAAGCTTAGAAGATGGCCCATTTTTGGTTCAGCACCTGGGTAGCACTTGCTGATTGGTGTCTAAATGTAGCCATCCAATCAACAAGCACTTCCCAGGTGCTGAACCAAAAATGGGCCCGGCTACTAAGCTTACTTTCCAGCCTTATAAAATAAAGATACCAAGAGAACGAAGAAAAATTGATAATAGGAGTAAATTAGAAAGTTGCTTAAAATTGCATGCTCTATCTGAATCATGGAAGATTATTTTTGACTAGACTATCCCTTTAACTGTGCCTTTAAACTAGCAATGACAATCCAAAAAAAACAGAAGTTCAGATTTAATATAAAAAATTTTTAGGCCAAGCATTTAAGAGTTTCATTCTATTACAATTTAAAAAAATCTATTACAAAAAGACGATTTTGCAACAAAACTGTATACAGGTAGAAACAGTTATAACATTGTTTACAATACATTTATATTCTATATCTATGTCATTTTTCAGATTTTATTTCCATTCATTTTGCTGACATACTAACTATTGACACAGCATCCTAATATATTGTTGTGAGGCCAACATAGTCTATCATGTCTAGGAACATGGCCTTCCAAATAGGCCAAAACATGTTATATATATATATATATATATATATCATATAGCTACTGCACATTTGGCCCAGACAGTAGCTCACTCACCATGCTTACACTGGCCTCTCTGCAGTGGAAGTCCCAGTAAAATGGAAGCCCCGATAGCTGGCTCTTTACATGTAAAAACATTGCTTCCTCTGTCTTGCGGCAGGAAAAACAACTGGGGCCATTACTCTTGGATTCCAGCAATGTAGACATGAGATTTGACAAGTGGGCCAGAAATGAAGAAATTGGGGCTTTCAGTCGCTTGTTCAGCTCCTGACAAGAGATTGAGAGATATTTTGTGTTATGCCACAGATCCAGATATCATAAAAGCAGCGAATACTTATATGCAACTAATAAAACAAGAGTGATTGCACACACATTTGACTCCATTAATGCCCATATAGTGCTTAGACAGCTGTATGATGAGCCACAGTAACATATACAGTATATATATTGCACTATAATATTAAAGAAGAAAACCCCATCAATAAAAGATACATTTGTATTACACGGCAATGGGATGATATGTTTACTAAACTATATTTAATTACTATTACCTGGAAACTCAAAATTATACTTCCAAACATATCAACAAATGTTCAAAAGCTACTTACTCTTAAATTGCAATATTTTTAACTACATCCTGTTGAAGTATGTCAGGTCAGAAACATTATTATCTTTAATTTATTATATCTATTGTACCGTTTCTAATGTTGCATATAAAGACAACCAGACAATAAAAACTAAATGGCCTATTTATTGTGCTTGTGAATTTTGATCTACTCACACCACACTACATACAGAGTGAGAGATTTTAAACCAGAATGTGGGTGATTTAACTCTCAGAGAAAGGGGTCACACAGAATTAGGGCTGAAAGTGAAAATATCTGACCTTGCATTGGGGTGTCAAAAATATTTCTAAAGTAAGCCAAGAGAGTCCAGTAGTAACAAAGTATAGGAAGCTATATAGTACATTATAAACTTAATTATTTTATGGACATTCACTGCATTATTCAAGTATATTCATGATTACCTGTTTACTAGCGCCACTTAGCTAAATAGCACATTGTTATAAAGTCTACTAGCTAACAGGTCATTCAGGGCTAAATCTAACAGAACATTGGTGAAAAAATGGGGATATTGAGCTCCTTTTCTGTCACTTGGGAGGCTGGACCTGGCCCCAGGGTTATGAGCTGTATAATGATACTGACTACAGCATGAAGGCACCTTCACACCCTAAAAAAGTCTATAAAGGATTGTGATTTATTTATTTTTTTAAACTTGATTTTATTAGTTTTCAGGCATACATTTAAGCAGTAAGAAACAGATACATGTACAGACAAATGCTGTAAAAGTATAGTGCTTTAGACTGCCATTGTCCTGTTGGAATAAGAACGTGATGATGAACTAGCTTAAGTGGTTCCAAATCATAATGTCCAATGTCGGTTCTTGTGAGGTATGCAAAAACAAGCAGAATTCAATACAAACATAGAAACTTTGTTGTACAATGTAACTTAACAAATATTGTTTAGGGCAACATGTAATACATCCAATTCTCTACAATATTGCAGATTTAACAGACTATTAGAGCTAATAGTTTCATTTTCCAACTATGGATGAAAGGTTCCAAACCTGGTGTTGAGGTTATCGACTAGCAATGTGACTTTAACCACTGGGAGAAGGGTTGGGGTTAGGGCATGGCTCATCTAGTGATTCCCAATAGAATTTAGCATCTAAAAAGATAGGTAGTTTATTTCGTTTGTAATAACCATATTGCTCTAGCGGGAGAATTTTACTTCCAAAAGTTGATGTGTTGGAATAAGAGCGGATTTCCAATTTTGTGCTATAATTAGTTTTGCACTACTAAGGCATATCTGGAAGTGATTTGTTTATTTTTATTTGTGATATACATTTTTTTACTGTTCTCTATATATATAACTTCCATGTGTGTCTGCACTCACAATGCAATAGGGACATCAACCAGGGTGCCAAGTCAGGTATATCAATAATCCATTATAGAAGAGGACTGCACTCACTCACAACGGCGACTAGCAGCTGCACACACCAAAACCGGCAAAACACCGGTGGTGTTGTGTGCAGCTGCTAGTCGCCGTTGTGAGTGAGTGCAGTCCTCTTCTATAATGGATTATATATATATATATATACACATACATAATACAACAGAGAATTGCTTATCATAGATTTTGTATGCATATAATGCAAGCTAATTTTATTTAGTTATTCATAGCTGAGACACATATCTTGCATAGCTCCCAATATTCCTTGATAAAGCATATATCATTTTTTGTCAGCTCTTTAGAGAAACCACTATATTTTCCCACAGATCCAAATCCTTAAAAGATGTTTTTGCTACAGACCCTACACGCATGAAATTTGAACTAGAAGAAATTTACTATAAATAAGGAAAAGCATACACAACTAATAAACTAAAACACTTTTAAAATTGTAAGTGTTTTGATGTCATAATGCTGGATGATTCCCAAGTTTCGGTGGTATCCAGGAAGATCCCTCAACATAAAACAGAAACAGTGGGTAAATAATTAAAAGTGTTTAAAAAACATCTGGTGTACCACCCCTTCCTTTCACATAAGCATCAATTATACCAGTTAGAGTGGTCAAAAGTTTTCCATCATTTGCAGAAATAGACTGCGTTATTTTCAAAAAGGGAAATATACAAAATAATGTTAAGCATCACGTTTCCTGGAATTTAATCTTGTCTATACCACAACAACAATTTCTTTTTATTTTAAAGGGACAGTAAATTCATAACTAAACAATTCCAATTGGGATTAAGCATACAATTTTAATCAACTTCCCAATTTACTTATATTGTCAAAGTTGCTTCTTTCTCTTGGTATCCTTTGTTGAAGAGTGTACCTAGGTATGCTCAGAAGCACCAATGCACTACTGGGAGCAAACTTCTGATTGGTGGCTGCACATATACGCCTTGTGCCAAAGGCTCAACCAATTTGCTCAGCTAGCTCCCAGTTGTGCATTGCTGCTCTGCAGCTAATTGTCGAACAAATTATACCAAAACAACTAAGCAAATTTGATAATATAGGTAAATTGAAAAGATGCATAAAATTCCATGCTCTGACTCATGAAAGCTTAATTTAGACTTTACTGTCCCTTTAAATGTTACTTCGGATTTGATTTTGTTTTAAAAAGTAGAATCCTTTGATATAACAATTAAAAAAGAATGTGGCAGCTGATTGGCATCTTTAAAAGCTACATTGTTAAGTTACGTTTGTACTTACCTTTGATCTCTCTTGTATGATATTGGCATCTGCTTCTTCATACCACATGCCAGTGAGGTCACAGATTAGGAAGGCATAACCAGAGTCACTGAAAAATATTTTACTCAAAAAGCTACAGTTCTCAATCTGTAAAGGCTTCCAGGGCATTTTCAAAAGCTGGTCTTCCATCTCCTGCGAAAGCGCCATTTTCTGTCAATTAGAAAAGGGAAGCAATACATAGACATAAAGCAAGTAGAGAGAGTAACAGAGAAGGCTGAAACTAATACAACCATTTTAACATATTTAAACATTAAAGGGATATGAAACCCAATGGTTTTCTTTCATGGTTTAGATACAATTTTAAGCAACTTTCTACTTTACTCCTATTATCAATTTTTCTTCGTTCTCTTGGTATCTTTATTTGAAAAAGCAGAAATGTAAGCTAAGAAGCCAGCACATTTTTGGTTCAGAACCCTGTGCAGTGCTTGCTGATTGGTGGCTTAAAATTGTATGATCTACCTGAATCATGAAAGAAAAAAAATGGGTTTCATATCCCTTTAAAGGGACATTGTACAGTAGATTTTTTCTTTGTATAAATGTTTTTGTAGATGATCCATATAGCCCATCTGGGAGTATTTTTATAAAAATTGTGCTGATTTTCAGACTCCTAACCAAGCCCCAAAGTTTTAGATGTATACTGATGTCTACAGACTCCAGCTTGCTCCTGTTTTCATATGATGGGGAGTGGGAAGAGGGAGAGGGTCTGCTCTCAGCACCTTTCAATCAGTGTCCCAGTCTAACCTCATTAACAGTGCTACATTGGGAACTTCTAAGTAAGTTTTTAAGAGGTTTTATGCTGGATTTTTAGATCAGTATTTGTACACATTCTTCTTTATAGTAGTGTCTAGTACATACAGTTATATGAAAATTGGTGTACACTGTCCCTTTAAGTCTGAGATACATGTAAGATGTTGGAACAACACTAATTTGAATTCATTTCAGTTGAATTTTGGAATAGCCTTTTGGAAACATAAAACTAAATAATTTTCATATACTGTATAAGTATATTCATTAACAATTAAAGGGACAATGTAAAATTAGAATGCACAATCATAGATATTTTTAGGTATATCATTTGATTAAGACTACAGAAAAGCAGCATCCTGTTCTGATAGTTAAATGGACATGAAACCCAATTTTTTTTCTTTCATGATTCAGATAAAGTATACAATTTTAAATAACTTTGCAATTTATTTTTATTATCAATTTTGCTTAATTCTCTTGGTATCCTTTATTGAAGGATTAGCACTGCATTACTAGCTGGCTAGGTGAATACATCGGTACGCCAATGATAAATATATATGTGCAGCCACGAATAAGCAGCTAGCTCCCAGCTCCTGAGCATACCAATGTATGCTTTTAAACAAAGGATACCAAGAGAATTAAGCAAATTACATAAAAGAAGTTAATTGGAAAGTGGTTTAAAATTGTGTGCCTCTGCATCTCTAGCGCAACACACACACCCAAAAGAGGAAGTGAATCCGGAAAAG